>NC_138190.1:110481944-110714977 GCF_964194105.1 Spermophilus citellus | reverse complement strand
TATCACCAAGCTACACTCCCAGCTGAGAGTGAGACAGGGCCTTGCTGAGTTGCTGAGGGTCTCAGTAAGTTGCCCAGACTGTCCTCAAACTTGTAAGATTCCTACCCTAGCCTTCTGAGTTTCTGGGATTACTGGCTAATGATATCTGGTCTTCTTTGACTTTTAAGCATTACAAATTGTAAAAAAAAAATATTATCAACTCATAGGCCACATAAAATCAGGCTGCTGAGCACATTTGGCTCTCGAGTTATAATTTGCTGACCCCAGCCTAGAGAATCAACATATTTTAACATGGTAGGTAGCATGTAGTGTAGAAGTTCTCTTCCCCCAATAAAGACACATGATCATGCATAAAAGCCATGGAAATATGGAAATACAGAAAGGCAAGACTGTTTTGAAGACATCAGTTTGAAAAGAGAGGGGCAGGATAATAAAAAGACTCAGCTTTATAAACAACCTCTACTTTCTATAGAAGTTCCAAAGGTAGGAATGGGGAAGATAGAGAGATTAGGAGATGAAGACCAAAGATACATAGTTTCTTTGGGGGATTATAAAAATGTCTTAAAATTGATTGTGGTGATGATTGCACAACTCTGAATATAATACAACAAAAAATAGTGAATTGTGTACTTTTAATGGATGAATTACATGGAATTATATATGAATTATATGGAATGTGAATTCCATCTTAATAAATTTGTTACCAAAGAACCAAAAAAGGAGAAGAAAGAACCCAGAAAAAAGAAACCAAGCTGAAACCAATCAAGCAAAAGAAAGCCAATTCTAAATGGTGACACAAAATAGGCAGAATCTCTAGGTAACTCATTGGTTCTTCTCCTTCTGATAAATGGCATGACTGTTACCCAGGTCTCAAAGAGTTCAAATGAGCAAGCTCCTGAGAGGAAGACCAGCCCACTCTCATGGGGACAATTTCAAGAATTAAAATGCTATTAAAATTATCAAGTAGCCAACCTGACTGATGTGAATTAGAAAGACTGACGTCTTTGTGTATGGAGCAGGGGCAAGGGAGAAAGAGGCTTTCTGAGGAAGAACAGAAAGGCATGATATGATCTAGACTGGAGTTTCTTAGATGAGTACATGACAGAGCACACCTTAAGGCTAACAATATATCCTGGGACCTTGTCAGAGAATCCACAAGGCTATCAGATGGTATAAGTTATGAGCAGATACCAAAAGGTGTCCCTTCACCTCTACAGGGAGAGAGAAATGAGACTCCTTTTTTTTATAGCTAACTTAAAAATGTTTTGATCCTGATTATCAAAATAACACACTTTTACAGTAGAAATATAACATACATTGCATAGGACAGTGTTACATAGACGATAAAAAACATTTCTTATTATTCTATCACCTAGAGGCAGCTGCTGTTCATATTCTGGTCCAGTTTTATTCCAGTGCCCTCAAAATATTTCTGTTTAGTTTAGAATTGTGTGATGTTATTTTTAGCTTGCTTATGTTTTACTTGATCTTAAAAATTTCTCCATATTATGAAAAATTTTTGCAAATGTGCTTTTTGCAAGTTATGTATACGTTATGTATATGTACATATGTAATCCCCTATTCCTACCCCACATACCAACACCAGTAGTTTGACCATTTAGGCATTCTAGAAAGTGTTGCTATTATAAATGATGTTCCAACTGATATTTTTATTCATAAATTTATCTATATTTTATATGATTTCTTTAAAAATATCACTAGAAGTGGAACTATAGGGGCAAATGGAATGATATTTTTAAGTTCCTGCTAATTATCTTTGCTTTTCGAGATCTGTATGAGGGCCTTCATAAGGATTCTCAATTTTAAAATTACCTTTATTATTTCATTATTTTTACTCACTTAACAGCATTTACCAGCACCTACTGTATGTCAAATCTCTGAGATGGATTAAAAGAATTTAAAGATACAAACAGTTCTTTGGAGCTTGAAGTCTATCCAAAAAGACAAGACCCAAATAAATAATAGATTACTAAATTCTGTTGGTAACAATTTCCTCTAAAGATACACTTGCAGTATTTCAACCAGAGATATGAAGGACATCCAGGGCAACTTTGTGATAGGAAAGAAAAAGGAAAAGAAAAGACAAAAGAGACACACACAAACCTAAACACTATCATGTATAATTATAATGCAACAATTAAAAAAACCTAGAAATTGTCAAAACGCTCACAATATAGAGTCCATTAAATAAATATTGGTACAGTCAGAAGCTGGAATGTTAGGAGCAATATTGAAAAGAATAAGTTAGATCTGTATAAATGGATACAAAAATATGTCTATATATATTATTCAGGGGAAAGAGAAGCAAGGGCAGAACAGTGTCTCTTCTTTGCATCCCTTTGTGCATATGTGCATGTGTGTATAATGAGAGAGAGACAGAATATGAATTTAAGATAATAACTTTGTCTGCAATTTTCTTCTCTCTCTCTCTCTCTCTCTCTCTCTCTCTCTCTCTCTCTCTCTCTCTCTCTTTCTGTCTCTTAGTACCAGAGATTGAATCCAGGGGTGCTAAACCACTAAACCACATCCCCAGGCCTTTTCATTTTGAGACAGGGTCTCTCTAAGTTACTTGGGCTTTGTTTGCTGGTGATGGCCTTGAACTCATGATGCTCTTGCCTCAGCCTCCCAAGTCGCTAGGATAACAGGCATGTACCACCATGTCCATACTGAATTTTCTTAATCCTAAAAGATTTTCTTAAATGTGGCACAAACTAGTTCAAGGAAAAACTCATATTAACTGACATGTGGCTATTTGTAATCTTCATTTATCCACATAAATTGAGTATTTGAACACTTTGCTCCATAAATTTTAATGTGTTTCATTAATACTGAACATGTATAATATATGTCTTTGTTGTCCCAAATCTCATTCAGGAAATGATATATTGAAAGCTATAGGTATTATGTCACTATGTTAAAATCCTAAACTGTTGAATTCCAACACACTCTGTCCTCCAAGTTTTGGGATAAGGGATTATGTTTACTATAGATCCATGTGTATATGTAAGTCTATGTTATTTCTTATTTAATCTGATGATACCACATGAAATAATTTATAATAATCTCTGAGAAAGGTACTAGGGGTGATAGAGAGAGGCTTTTGCTTTTAATTTTGTATCTTCCCATATTTTGATTTTTAAACTTACATGTATATTCCACTTGTTTATTTAAATTTTTAAATTAACAAATAAACTTGTATAGATTAATGGTACACAACTTGATGACATTTTGAAATAAGTGTCCATCAAGGAACGAATAAAGTGAGATAATTAACATACATTAACTCACATACCACTTTTGTAGTGAGAACACTTAAAACATATACTCTTAGCAATTTCAAGGATACAATACATGGTTATTAACTGTAGTCACCATATTGAACAATTGATCTCTTGAACTTATTGCTCCTAACTGAAATCATGTATCCTTGGACATTTCCCCCAGTCCCCATCTCTCCATATATTACTTTTATATTAAAAATTCAACAGATTTAGAGGGGGAAGATTATGGCCCATTTTTTTCTCTTTTGTATCACTCCATATTTAGGATCAATATAAAAGTAATTAAAATTTAAAAAGAAAGTGCACTTAAAACAATAAAAATAAAAGCAATTAAGATGGAAGAGCAGACTATGAAAAGGATGCAGAGGTGTACATTCCAGGGCCACAGATTCTTAGAAGCATGAGGGATCCCTGTAGCTTGAGATAGGTCCAAAGAGTAATCATGGGGTGAAGAGAATTGAAATAGATTTTACACATATGTGGGATTGAATTGGAAGAGATGGTTGGGAGTTCATTTGGGGAAGGAGTCCACACAAAGGCAGGAAAATGATAATGAGCTACTGTAATGTGGAAATGTGGGAGATGGCATAAGGTGAGAGATACCACCTACCAAGAAGATGCAAAGGACAGAAGAGTGAAAGATGACTCGGTTTCCCATTGACGTTTAACTCTGAGTGTTTTCTTATGGAATATGGATACCACCAAACTAGAAGGCATGAAGTTGTTATTTTCCTTCCACCTGTCCCCAATCCATTTACACATAGTCCCAGACTTGTGATAGCTCAGCTTAATGATTTCTTGACTTTACCATGTCATGAAAGTGATACGCATTTCAGAGAGTTTATACTTCAACTTTTGCATTTTGGTCTTTTCCTGAGTTAGTGACAAATAGTACAATACACTATTGTCAGCTACATGATCAGAGGGGAAACAACTGAGAGTACAGTTTACTGTGTCCCTATGCTAAGTTAAGAGTATTAAGCAAAATTTCAACTTATAACATTTTCACCTTGCAATGGGTTTATCAGGATGTGTTCCCGTGGTAAGTTGATGGTGGATGAGTATGTTTATTTTCTTTCTTCGGCTCCCTTCACAGGTATTTCATTAAACAGATTTTTTTTTTTTTTAATTCTTAGGACCCCAACTTAGAAACAGTTACCAATGACATTTCAGTGTGTGTTAAAGATATGTACAAAATTATATTAGAGACAGAAAAGCCATTGGAAATCAACTATTTCACCCGATCATATGCTAGAAAGGCAACAGAAGATCAAGAGAGGTGAAGCAAGCTACAAAGTTGCTAAGTTACATAGCCCACTGGTGCGAAGCTCCAAAAAAAAAAAAAAACAGTTTTCTACCTTGTAAGCCATTTTTACTCTACACTTTCATCTACTGGATTTACTGATGATGCATTCATTTCCCAGACTAGCCTCTGATCTAGTAAGACTCCAGCATGTTATTAACATCCAGGAAAGGTGAAACAAAATAATGAAAAAAAAAAAAAAACATGTGGAACCAGGTGGTCACTAGAGAAGCATTGTGCTGGCTTGCATAGATTGGAATCTGAGAACTAGTGAGTTTCCATGGCAACATCTGGGCATGCATTTCAGGCTTAAGGGAGAAGATAGAATTCTCATATCCTGCCTGGGCTCTCATTCCTGTTAAGATGCGATTCATCATTTCAAGACAATGAACTTCCAAGTGTCAAGTTGTGGGGGCATGTTGAGTGTGATGAAATCTTTGATACTGTGTCCCTTATTCTTGTATGCAATGTCTTCATTTTTGGAGATGACAAGTAGGAAGGAAGGAAGGAAGGAAGGAAGGAAGGAAGGAAGGAAGGAAGGAAGGAAGGCAGGCAGACTAGCTTTTCTTTGTATTGACCTTTTGATTGCAATATGAAACATTACTAACCCTTCCTGGCCTGGAAAAAAAATTGTTCTGGTTATATCTCCTTCACTAGAAATCCCACTCTTTCTTACCCTTCTCTCCTTATTACATATGCTACTATAGTATTTCATCAAAGTTCTGGCATAACTGAGACAGTCACAGTGTTTCAAAGAAAACATAAATATTATTATCTGAAAAAGAGTTTTCCACTCCCACAGTGAAACCCAAGAGTCTGAAGGAAAGTAGGAGATTTAGATGACCTTATCTAAATCTATATGTACAGTAAGGTTCTGGAGTGAATTTGAATGGCTGTAAGATCCTAATCTAGGGAATGGACCAAGTTTAGCTCAGACCTCACAAGACCTACTCTTATGACCCTTCTTGCACACCATGCCACATCTCAGTGGTGTATAAGAAGGGAGACACGAAGTAATAGTCTGGTTGGGAAGGGGAGATTGAGACCTTGAAAACTGACAGTATACCACATGACCAAGGAGCTGTTCTGTAGGGGGCCCCGACAATTTGGAAAGCATGATCACCCACAGGGGTTGAATTGTGGCAGGGCAGCAAAAGATTGCCAATTCTGGGTCTCAGGTGCTGAGCAGTGCTGTTTCAGTTCCAAGGCTTATTTGTTGCATCTGCAAGGTGGGAAGAATGATGTGTGTTCCTGCTTTTCTACATCACATGGCTTCTGGAGCAGTCAGATCAATATATCATCTCTATTCCACACGTATCAGACTCATTTCCATTTTCTGTTTCTGTGGTTCCTCCATTTGGAATGAACTCTCCTCATCTCTTCTGCTTATACTAATTTTAGTAAATGATTATAAATCCAATCAGAGTTCTACATCCTCCATATTCCAGTATTGTCCCAACCATGATAATTACCTTTTGTACAAATTCACTTCAGTTTGACATGACATAGATATTTAATCTCTCTGTGTGTTGATGAGGAAAATAACAACATCTACCAGTTAGGTTTATAGTAAGAATTAAATCAAATAGCACATGTAAAGTGTTTAGGGCAGGACCAGAAACAGGTTCAGTGCTTAATAAGTCATTTCTGTTATTATCATGGTGAGGCACTGAACAGCCCAAAGTTAAAGTCAAAATATATTGCTCTTTTATAATAGTAGATCGTAGGGCTGGGGATGTGGCTCAAGCGGTAGTGCGCTCGCCTGGCATGCATGCGGCCCGGGTTTGATCCTCAGCACCACATACCAACAAAGATGTTGTGTCCGCCGAGAACTAAAAAATAAATATTAAAAATTCTCTCTCTCTCTCTCTCTCTCTCTCCTCTCTCACTCTCTCTTTAAAAAAAATAGTAGATCGTATAATACATAGTTTTTTTCTGGAGTAGATTTGAATTGCTTTAGGATCCTAAGGTAAGGAATGAATCAAACATAGCTCCTGTAGCAATAGTACATAGTAATGGCATCAAAAACAACCAGAAAGATAGGAAACATGTATATTTGTGCTTTAGACACAAAAGGATACTTTTTTTTCCCAGAGTATGTAAAGAATAATATTTGTTGCGTTCTAAAAATGAGCCACGCAATGTTCTGTGTGGTTTATTTATTATTAAGTTGTTGAAGTCTTATACCACGAAGAGTTCGGGACAATTGTTGTTATTATCTCCATTCTACAGATAAGGAAAGATTCCCAGAGAGGTTGGGTAACTGGCCACAGGCCACACAATCAGCTAGCAAGTAATGGCAGAGCCAGTTCTAAACCTAGACATTGTGGCTCCAAAGCCTGGTCCCTTGACTGCTCTGCTATTCCCCTTGCAAATTGGAAGAAGAAACCCCAGGCAAGGCATTTAGGAGCAGGCAAGTCATTTAGAAAAGCAGATGGAGTTTAAACCAGAAAGTGTCTCAACTTTTAAGAAAATACAGACTTTGGAGCGGTCCACCTTTGTGAAGAATGCATAAGCCTTGCCTCTGAACTGGGTTAGGCTTGTGCTCTTCTTGATTGGCCCCAGAGCAGTTTCAGTTGCACTGAGGAAGCCCAGCCCGAGAATCTTTGGCTTTCATAATGACTCACTGTGAGGAAGGGGGCTAGAGATAAGGGAAAGGGAGGGTGGCATTCCAAGATTGGGGCACCAGAAGAGCCCCCGGCAAGCCCTGAGGTGGTGGCAGGGAAGCTGGGAGAGAGAAGTCAGCCAGCTGTTGCCCTGCCACAGAGGGATATGAGCATTTTCAGAAACTCAACTCCATAAATCAAGCCTTAAGGTCTTATCTCTAAATTCTTCTTGGCTCCTTTCTGGCCATGGTCCTGCTGTTTATCTGGAAGGAATTTCAAGTGTTACACAAAGCTAAGAGAGAATGTTAATACTTGGTTTCAATGCAATAGTATTCAGAGGGGGATCCGCAACCTCCTCAGAGCCAGGGCTGGATGAGGGCTTTGAGCAAAAGGGCAACTGCCACAGCTCTCAGACCTGAAGTCACAGGAGCTGGAGGCTAGGAAGCCTGTCCTACCTCAAAGTTCATAGTCCCAGGGGAGATTTATGAACTGGTCTTTTGCTTTGTGCTATTCTCAAATCTCTGGCGACTTCACAAATTCTTGAGAGATTAGGTACCAGCAGAACTGCTGTAGCCAGAGCTGTACTTATGAGCAAGAAATGTACATGGTTTTCAGTTACTGGGGATACTAGACAGAGCCTCATCCCTAAACTATTGACTTCCCCCACACCTGTCATCATACTACTGGCACTTAATGTCTTTGAATATTGAATTTTTTCCATCTTTAAAAATGCTCCTCTAAGGGGCTGTGGTTATAACTCAGTGGTAGAGTGCTTGCCTCACATGTCTGAGGTGCTGGGTTTGATCCTCAGCACCTCATTAAATAAATAAATAAATAAATAAATAAATAAATAAATAAATAAAAGGTATTGTGTCCATCTGCAACTAAAAATATATTTTTTAAAATGCCCATCTAATAACTAGAACTAACAGGGCAACTGAAGCTCATCTAATCCACTCAGCTCATCTTTGTAAAAGTATGAACAAGTTGACCTGAATTCCCTGAAAATGTGCGCAAATTTTCATGTTAATGTCCACGTGTGCATGTTTTGTACCCATTCCAATGTTCTTATCAAGCTGGTTTGAAGTGAGTTGTAGCAGAGTGGAAGGCATGGGCTTATGGAAAGGCTATGCTTTGAGTTCTCACTCTACAACTTAGTAGCTGGATGCATTTGAAAAATGTGCTTAATCACTCTAAGCATGTATAATGTGGAGAAAACAATAGTGACCATTCTGCATTGGTATTGTGAGAATTCAGTGAAATATAGCAGGAAAAGTACAGAACATAGTTCCTGGCACAAAGTTAGTTAGTTCATTTAACAAATATTTATTGAGTGCCTACTCTATACCATTCACTCTTCTATGTCCCATAGATATAAACAGTGGGGGAAAAAAATCTCTGCTCTCATGCAGCTTGCATTCCAATCGGTAGTACTGCATGCATATTACTCTACCAGGCCTGGTATTTCACTCATCCTTTATTTTGACACATCTCTAGTAACTGTCTGTTAGATGTGAGTCACTATGCTGGCAATACGGTTAAGGTGGAGAACACAACAGATGTGGCCCTTTGTCTCACAGCATTTTGGGGGAAGAGACAGGCCAAACAAATGCTAAAAGGTGAAATAAATAAAACAATTGAAATGATGACAAAGAACCGTGAAGTAAGCAAATAATAGGGATTGAGAAGGAGAAAAATGGGGTTGGGGGATAGGATACTTATTTTGAGCAAGATCAGGTGAGAGTAGAACTCTTGGACGTGATGATGTTTAAGCTGAGATCTGAAAGATGAAAAGGAGATAATCGTGAAAAGGGAAGGGATGATGTATTAGTGAATTAGAACAACACAGTTTTCATGGGACAGCAGTCTAGGAACAGTGTGCCTAAGGAAGGTTCTTGGTTTAGAGTCTTCAGGGCCAAAACCAAGATGCAGGCTGGGCTGGATCTTGCTGGCCGAAGGAACAGCAAGATGAACAAGCACACTGATATAGACTCAGCTTGGCATATTTTAGAAAATGAGAAGCCAGTGTAGCTGGAACATTGTGAGCAAGGAGGACAATGGGATAAAATGGACAAAATGGAGTTGGAGAGGTGGTCAGGGGTCAGCTCATGCAGGGATTGTGGGTCATGGTCAACAGTAGAATGGCAATAGGAAGCCATTAGCAAGGTTAAAGCTGGGAAATGATGTGATCTGGTTGACACAGTTGAGTGATCATTCTTGCTACTGTGTGGAGAATTAGTGGGAAGGGAGCAAAAGAGGTCATGAGAAAATCATTACACAGAATAAAGATAATGATCCCAATCCTTAATTCCAGAGCTTCTCAACTTGTTTCAGTGACACAGCACTGGAAATTGCATAGCTCTCTGTGGGAACTCATAAACTATTCCTATTTCAATAATAAGATATCTACAAACATAATTCTATGCTAAATCAGGTCCTATCTTTTATATTCTAGTGTAGGCACACAGGAGCAAGGACCAAGGGTTTCAGCAAAATTTATGAGAACACATTGTACCCATTAACTAATTGCTTTTCCTTGGAAATTCTAAGGAAATATCTTAGTTCATTTCATCCCATTTCATTTGTAGTGGCTGAGTCCTCTAACTTTGTTCATAGAACACAGTATTCTCTGACAGGATAGTTTGAAAAACATTGTTAAGAAGAGAGAAATCTATTAGTGTGCAGACACTGATGTGGTCTAGGTGCAAGACCAGGGCCCTTCTTATGCCCTCTCTGCCTCTTCTGGTTCTCTTTGTTAGGATATCCAGCTAGCTGTTTGAAACATGTTGTTATAGTGAGAAAAATTCAGGGTTCAAAGTCTACATAGATTGGAAAGGCCCAGGTTCACAGTATAGCTTAACTTATCAGTGGGAGGCAAGATCCTTTTGATCTAAGGTGGGGCCCTTTGGTCCCGGGTTGAAACTGTTTTTTGAGTTTACTGGGCAGCCTGACAAGACAAAGTTGTCATAGTCTCTTCTCATAGAGCTCTGTGAACTTGGTGCCATGAGCCCCCATCCCCCAGTCCCCAGCAGTTTCCAGCCCAGCCTCCTCCTCTCCTGCTCTCCAGCTTTCACGAATTATCTATTTATGCTCCTTACAGGCACTTACACTTCTGTCTTGTACTTTCTCATGCTGTCCCTCCAATTACACACCTTACATTGAATTTTCAATGTCTCGTTTTTCTAAATAACCCTTGTGTTTACTTTCATCGTTTCTAGGTCCCCTCTTCCCAGCATCACACATCTGGGACTCTGATGGCACTTGTCCATTCCTGCCCCTTACATCTACTTTATTCAGCTCATCCATGCTGGGGACATACATTTGCATGTCTAAA
Organism: Spermophilus citellus; assembly: GCF_964194105.1. Lineage (NCBI taxonomy): Eukaryota > Metazoa > Chordata > Mammalia > Rodentia > Sciuridae > Spermophilus > Spermophilus citellus. The sequence continues at coordinate 110,704,432 of NC_138190.1, read as the reverse complement.
GTCCCATTAACATTATGATTATGCCTTCCCTATTCATCCTACAGTTTTCTCAACATCACATACATTGAGAAGAGAGAAAGAGTTCTATAGGAGGCAGGATGCAGGTGTCAGATTGTGAGAAAGGCCTTAAAGTTGGCACTGTTGGCGTCTTGAGAGCTTAGGCTGAAGTAGCTAGGAGTGGGCTGAAGAGGCGCTGGAATGTCCACTTAAAGATTTGTGTGAGATTTTAGTATCTGAAAAACAAAAGCAACATTGTCATCCGCTTTGGACAAGCCTACCCAGCTTCAAGTGGAGCAGGACCTGTATACTGCCACATCTTTTTATCTATTAGAACATCAGGGGCTTCTTTGCTAATGGTGGGGGAGGAGGGGTGTCTGGAGAGAGACAGAGAGCGTGAGAGAGTGTGAGAGAGCTGGAGAGGGCACTAAGGCGAGAATAAGATTGATAAAAGAAAAATCTTTCAGTATTTTGAGAATGCATTTGAAGAAGTGTGGAGGGTAGAGAATAGTCTGGTCCCAGAAATTATTCTGAATGAGACATGACATTTCTGCAAAAGAAAATGGTTCAGGGGATAGCTCTTTCTTTGTACCAAGTATTACAGTAATGGTGAACATTTACTGCTATGTTTTGGGCCCTTGGACCCAACCTTTCATTTACTTTAATTCATTTAATCCTCACAATGACATTAAGAGATGGAGGCTGTTATTATATTTACATTACCAGAGAAAAACATGAGACCTGAAGAAAGGAAGGAAGTAGTTCAACGGTTACCTATTTGGTAAGTGTCACAATCACTATTCAAGGCCAACTACAGTGAAGTTTAGCACCCATGCTCAAGACCGCCATGCTCTGACGCCATTATTGTCAGTGAACCACTGTGGAGACCAGGAAGTTTCTTCCATTCAACTCACCCTCTCTCCTTCTTTGCTCCCATGCCTTCAAGTTTCTAATTCTTTTTGAGATATCCAAAGCTCAGGGAATGAGGAAAATTTTATTTTATTTATTTTTTTTAAAGAGAAAGAGAGAGGAGAGAGAGAGAGAGAGAGAGAGAGAGAGAGAGAGAGAGAGAGAGAATTTTTTTTAATATTTATTTTTTAGTTATTGGCAGACACAACATCTTTGTTTGTATGTGGTGCTGAGGATCGAACCCAGGCCGCACGCATGCCAGGTGAGCGTGCTACCACTTGAGCCACATCCCCAGCCCAAGGAAAATTTTAAATGGGAATATAGTTAGTTCACAATAGAAAAACACGCCTTGGTGTCTGTACTAAGCAAGGTACATTGATGATTAAAGAATCACAAGCTATCTTCATGTGAGCCATTTTTTTTTTTTATGGTGCTGGGGATTGAACCCAGGGCCTTGTGCATGCGAGGTAAACACTTTGCCAACTGAGCTATATCCCCAGTCCCTTTGTTTTTTTTCACAGAGGAAAATAAAATCTATACACCCCTTTTATATCTCTTCCAAAGTCAAGCATCTGCTGGATGTGTTAAAGGCCAAGTCTTGAAGCTAGATTTCTTCGATTCTTTGTCCTTCATCCTACCTTCCTCCCCTTTGCCTTGGCTCTGTCTCCTGCCTTCTCTGTTCCTCTTTTTCTTGTTTCCCCACTTCTCTCACTCCCTTTTCATATTTACTTGCTAAGTCATAACCAGAAAAGAGTCACAGTTTTATTTTCAGGGTAATTTCCTGGCTGGTCACCTTCTCCACTAGTGATTATTTCTGAACATTATATTCTTTCAGAAGTCACCCATACATGCAACATTTTGAGAGAGAAGGGGGCCCACTCATGTTCAGTACAGATGAAGCTGAATTGTAGTCTCTTCATCAAAAATAAATATGAGAGGCTGGGGCTGTACCTCAGTGGCAGCGTGCTTGCCTAGCACATGTGAATCACTGGGTTCCATCCTCAGCACCACATAAAAATAAATAAATAAAATAAAGGCATTCTGTCCATCTAGAACTAAAAAACATTTTTGAAAATACTACTTTCAGTTTCTCGGAATATTTGTCCATTTTTTTCTCATTTTTGATATTGCAAGGCATAATCAAAGTATGGCCTGTGGAAGCAAATATTGAATTTAATATTCATACTTTCTCTTCAAATCTGAGGTAGACTATGTAAGTATAATTTACCCCATTTTCTGATAGGCAAGTTACTTACAGTAATACTGCTACAGAAAGGGCAGGCTGGAAGTGAAACCCAGGTATCTCATCCTTAGCTCCAGAGATCTGTCCATTGTATTGTACTCAGTCCGTGTTCTCCTTCCATTATGTGCTCTGTGGCTACTGTTGGAAACACATGGGTGATGGTGCCCTTGAGTATCAGGAGATTTGACTAAAAAGGCATAAGAAAGATTACAGCACTAAAGACAACAACACTCATGCAAATTTCATCATTTTCAAGAGGACACATTTGGGCTAGATGCTTCTTGGGCCAATAGTGTATGGAGTCTAAACCTCTGAGATCTCTCTAATGAATCATCTTCATCTAAGTAGATGTGATGGAAGGATACATAAAAGGCAATATCACATAATTTTCTGTCGGTTAGCAGAAGTTTTTCTTGATCAAGTCAAGATATTTTAGATTCAGTTACCCTTTTTTATTCAGTCATTCCAATATTTCAACAACTTTTACAGGTTGAAAGATCTTCATGCATCTTAAGTTTTTCTTTCTTTAGAGAATTCTTTTTAATGCTGTATTAGAATCTCTTTGGTAGATATCCATAGAAAGGAGACTTGGAAATAGGAAAGCAGGGTTAGGACACTAACTGAGCCAGGACATTCTTCTTAACTTTTAAAAGGAGGGTTTTCTTGAAATGTCAAGGCCTTTCCAGGGAATATGAAAAGGGTGGCTTTCTTCTCACCTGACATTGCTGACTCCACAATGCCTGATGGAGGAGGTGTTTGTTTACAGTGTAAGTTTAGAATTTGGGCCATGGCATCAAATGCCCCCTCCCTCAATTCCTGTTTAGATCAAAGTACAGAGGATCCCTGACTTACAATGATTCAACTTATGATTTTTTGACTTAGGGTTGCAATAAAAATGATACACATTCCTTAGAAATTGTACTTCAAATTTAAAATTTTGATCATTCCCCAGTCTAGCAATAGGCAGTAGATTATTGATTCTGGGTGCAACAATGAGACAAAGCTTCCAGTTAGCCATGAGATGACAAGAGTAAATGACCACTATTCTACAGCGTACTGTGTAGGATATTCAGTAGGTTGGCTATAGTAAATACATTTTTGACTTAATGATATTTTTCACTTAGTATGGAATCATTGAGACTTAGCACCTTTGTAAGTCAAGAAGCATCTATACCTTGGACAACAACTCTCAAACTCAGATAAGAAATCCCTGTTTGAAATGAACACTTCCTCCAGACAAAATGTAGAAACTATGTAATTAACAATATAAAAATAACATCAACAATCTTACCTTATAGAATTTAAGAGGTAAAGCTCTGTAGTCAGTCAGAGCTGGGTTCAAGTCCCTTCAATTACTGCATGTTGAGCTTATAATCAAATCTCCCCATAATTCAGTTTTCCCATCTATAAAATGGGGCAATTCAAATGCATACTTTGAAGAAAAGATGGCCTTTTTAACAAGTAGTGCAGGGAAAAACTGGATATCTACATCTAAAAGAATGAGAATAGATCCCTATCTTTCACCTGCAAAAAAGTCAACTCAAGATGGATCAAAGACCTAGGAATTAGACCAGAAACTTTGCAACTGCTAGAATAACACATAGAGTCAACACTCCAATAAATAGGCCCTGGCAATGACTTCCTCAATAGGACCACTAAAGCACAGGAAATAATACCAAGAATTAATGAATAGAAGGTCATCAAATTAAAAAATTCTTCACAGCAAAGGAAACAAGAGAATGAAGAGACAGCCTATAGAATGACAGAAAATCTCTGCTAGTTACTCTTCTGACAGAGGATTAATATCCCCAAAATATAAGAATGTGTGTGTGTGTGTGTGTGTGTGTGCGTGTATGCGTGCATACCACCAAAAACCCAAATAAACCCATTAATAAATGGGCAAATGAACTAATCAGACACTTCTCAAAAGAAAAAATATAAATAGCCAACAAATAGGGGAGAAAATGTTCAACATCATTAGCAATTAGGGAAATGTAAATCAAAACTACACTAAGATTTCATTTCACTCCAGTCAGAATGCTAGTCAATGAGAATACAAATAACAATAAATGTTGGAAAGGATGTGGAGAAAAAGAATACTTTTACATTGTCGAGGGGACTGTAAACTAGTACAAACACTGTGGAAATCAGTATGGAGGTTCTTCAAAAGACTAGGCATGGAACCACCATATGACCCAGCTATACCACTCCTGAGTATTTATCCTAAAGAATTAAAGTCAGCATACTGTAGCAATGCATGCATATCCATGTTTATAGCAGCACAATTTACAATAACCAAATTACAAAACCAGCCTAGATGTCCATCAATGGATGAATGGATAAACAAAATGCATATATATACACAATGGAGTTTTAGGCGATCATAAATTATGTCATTTTTTTGATAAATGGACAGAATTGGAGATACATTATACTAAGTGAAATAAGCCAAACTCAGAAAGTCAAAGATCATATGGTTGTTTTTTTTTTTTTTTTTTTTTTTTGGTATGTGGAAGCTATAGAGAAAAAAGGGGGATCAGTAATAGAGTGGGGGATGGAGGAGGGGAGGAAAATGGGAGGTACTGGGAATAACAGTGACCAAATTATAGTGTTATATTGTGTGCATGTGTGAATATATAACAATGAATCCTAGTGTTATAATGCATCAATAAAAAGAGAAATGTAAAATGGGGCAATCACAGTATTTAAGTAGATCAAGTTTTCTGGGAATTGATGAGAAAATGCAGGTAGAGTGCAGGAAAGCTTCCAGAAACTGTTAGTACTATTGTTAACACTTTACACTTTTCAGCGTACTTTCTCCCATTTTATTTTATTTTTTTGAAAGTCTCACTAACCACTAAATGAGGTAGAGACTGACACTAGCACAGAATGAAAAGACTTGCTCAGGACCACTCTGAATCCTCTACACCCTCTTTTCAGGGTGGGGTTGTTTATGTCAGTTACCAGTGGCAATAGCCCCACTTCAGGGCTCAAAATCCCAGCTCCCTGAGTATGTTTTATAGAACGCCACTGAAAACACTTGTACCCTGACCCTCACCTTTCTTGCTTCCTTGCTTTCTCTTTCTCCCTCTCCTTCCCTTCCTTCCTTCCTGGACTAGAAATGAAACTAAAGACCAGGAGAAAAAAAATCCCAGGAAAGTCTTGTTTATTTTTAGTTTTGCATATTATATTGGCACAGTTTCTGGTTTTGTCTTCTCTTCCTCCAAACCCTTTGCAACTGCATTCCCTTTATCTGCCCTTAAAATGGTCAAGACAATAGGGGAGCTGAATGGCAGTGGGGGCAGGGAGGTCTTCTCCAGGTTTCCAGGTGAAGACTGGGAGAGATGTATCCTTGGAGAGAGGCTTCCTTTTCTGCTGGGCCTGGAAATCTCTCTTGAGCTTCACACAGTCTCAGATTCCTTCCTTCAGAATCTGTGGGCCTCTGTTGAGGGCAAGAAACAGGCTAGCTCCCCCTCCCATCCTGCCTCTCTTCCCCTCCCCCAAACACTCACTTCCTTTATAGCAGCTGCAGCTGTTGGGTCAAGCTTGGGAGTTGAAACCCCTTCCCCACACAGCTTTCCCCCAGGTAAAAATAAATAAAATGTCAGTGAGCTGATTGCTTTTTGGATTGCACCTCGCCTCTTTCTTCCTGTTTTGAGCTTTCTGGTTTCTTAGTGGAAACTGCAAACCTTGCCTTGACTCCAGGGTGGGAGTGATTTCCTTTTTTCTGGCTCCTGTCCCACTTTCCCCCCACTCCTTCCTTCCCTCTGTTGACTCCCTTATCTTTCTAATTGGGATTTCTCACCAGCTAAGGGTTTTCTTTTTTTTCCAGAATTAGTAGGTGTCTGGAAAGGATGGTGAAACCAAGCTTTCTGTAACCCAGCAATGAAAGTCAAGAAATGGAAACTTCTAATTTATCTTTTTTTTTTTTTTTAGTACCAGGGATTGCACTCATGGGCACTCGACCACTGAGCCACATCCCCAGTCTTATTTTGTATTTTATTTAGAGACAGGGTCTCACTGAGTTGTTTAGGGTCTTGCTTTTGCTGAGGATGGCTTTGAACTTGCAATCCTCCTGCCTCAGCCTCCCGAGCCGCTAGGCTTACAGGCGTGTTGCACCTTGCACAGCCACTCTAATTTATCTTTTATACCCTGAACCATTCTCACTGATAGTACCATTTGGCTCGGGGAAGCCAAGTGAATCAAGGTACTTCAAATAGGTAATAAATAAATAAATAAATACTTATAAAAATGTGCTTACTTCACAAACACACCTTTCAAACAAATCCCTTAATCTTTAACAGCCTCAACAATTCTCTTCATAGAGATAGAAAATTTAAATACAAACAGCAAAGGATATATGGAGGAAGGATAGGTATAGCTCCCTATAATCTGTGGATTCTAAATCTGCACACTCAACCAGTTGTGGATTGAAAATATTTTTTAAATGTTCCAGAAAATTCCAAAAAGCAAAACTTGCATTTGTCATATCCCATGCACTATACTGAATTTACATGAATGAGGCAATATGCATGCAATACCCTGCTGTAGCCTCCTGCCATTTCATGGATCCTCAGTCTCTCTGCCTCACCTCTCATTGTGTGCTATGTAGTTAGGCCTAGGATGGTTATGCCTGAATGGAACATGTAAATACTTTTTTGGTCTTTATTCCTCAAACAATGCAGTATCAAACTATTTACCTAGCATTTGCATTCCATTCGGTATTATATATAAGTAGAGATTATTTAGAGTCTACATGAGGATGTGTAGAAGTTCTATGCAAATAGTATGCCACTTCATATAAGACACTTGAACAACCACACTTTTTGTATCTGTAGAGGGCTTAGAATAAATACCCTATGGTTACTTTGGTACCTAGATGGACTCCAGTATTGAAATTCTGGAGCTCCTGTTGCCTATTTACTTTATATGCTATTCTTTTTTTCAAGACTACAAAACAATACCAACATATATTATCTTCAGATTGGATTGAAATCTTTGTGGAATTTTAGCTGGTAGATATAGGTCTTAGGTTGTGGCCTGTACATATCAATTAGAATAATGTCCTGTGTGGTGCATTTGTAGTTCTGTTTGTAATCATCATAAAACTGTACTCAAAACAACAAATGAACATTGATTGAAATCCTTATACAGTGTAGAGTCATTTTCTGTTCACCTGAAGTGATCCTTGGGTAGATCTGGAATGCATTAAAGTCCTTGAGGCAGTAGGAATGGGGAAAGCAGCAGCTGGAAGCAAGCTCAGAAACTGTTAAGTGCATTGTTTTAGGGAAAGGTGGCTGAATAGCAGGAGACAGTTGAGGGAGGAGAGGTGAAGTACTGGATGTCTGAGCAGAGTTGAAGACTGGAAACCTGTATTTCTGTCTCCTCATGGGAGCAGACCTCAGAGAGTTAGAGACTGTATGTCTCACTTTTGGATGAGAATAGGAGGTATCCGTATCCCAGAGGAGTTTGTATTTAGTAGGGATGAGAAAAGTGTACACAGATATAGAGTGGGTTCCGCCAGGTCTCCCCCTAACCAACTGTGTGATCCTGGACAACTCTTTTCAGCTTCCAAGTCATTGTGTCCTCATTTACACTGCGGAGGTGATAGTTGTACCTATCATATGGGGACAATGACATGAGTTTGTACATGTACATGAATTCATGACCTTTCAGTACTGAAAGGTCAACTGATGCTAGCTACTGTAGATTCAGTGCCAACTATATGCCAGGCTCAGTGCTACATGCTTTACAGCACTGTTTCCTTTACTTCTCCTAGGCACCCTATCAAGTAGAAACTGTCATCCTCCATTTTCCAAATGAGGAAACTGAGCTAAGAGATGTGGGTGATTATAATCAAAGTATAAAAATTGCTATAAAAGACAGATACAATAGGAATACAAGCATGGACATTTTTAACTCAGCCTGAGGGAATTTGGGGAATGCATCTGATAGGAAGGTACATTTAAGGTAGACTCTGAAGAGTAAATAAAAGTTCAACAAGAGGGGCAGAGAACATGCAAAAAGCAAGTGTATGATAGTCGAGTATAGCTGGAGTACAGACATCAGCAGAGTAGCTATTAGCAGGTAGTAGGCTTGAAGGATTACTGAAAACACTGTGTGTGCCACACTAAGGAGTCTGAACTTTGCCCTCTGGAGAATCATCAAAGGCTCTCTGTTCAGGCTGTGTTTGGGTATGAAGTTCAGGTAAATAATAATAAGGATCTGTACTAACATGGTAGCAGTGAGAATGGAGTTTAGTTAAAAATTTAAACACAAAGCACTTCTATTCCTGCATTAGAAATTAATTGAATATCTTGTGTATTAGTGTTTTCCGGCTTAGGAGTTGTAATGCAGTCTCTAATCTCCCCTAAGGCAAACCACCAGCTATAACACAATATGAAATGCTCTGTTAGAGAGACACATGGGGTGCTAGAGAAGCACAGAGAACAGGCATTGTTCTAAGGTTAGGGGAAGGTTCAGGAAAGGCTACCCATAAAAGGAAGTCCTGGAACTAAATCTTGAAGGATGAAAAAGAGTTTTCCAGGCCAAGAAAGGTTATCCTTCCAGTAGTAGGAATCACATGGGCAAAGGCACAGAGATATGCAACAGCATGGAATGGGAGAGGTGCTGTAAGTGGGGCAGAAAGTGAATCAAGGTCAGAAGAATGGTAGGAGATGGATGGAGTTGGAAAGAATGGTAGTAACCAAATGTAGGGGATCCCCATATGCCATAAAAGGGAGTTTGGATTTATTTTGGTGCATGGAAGAGATCCACTGAAATAATCTAGTTAGTGGACCTACCGGATATAGAGATGTACTTATTAGACTGGTAGCCATGTGGAGGGTGGGACCGAAGGAGTTGGGATTAGAAGAGTTCAGAGCAGAAGCAGGGAAACCTGATAGAGAATTGTAGCAGTTCATTAGAGATGATGAGTGCCTGGAATAAGGCAACACAGGGGACAGATAGGAGGGGAGTGATTGGAGAATAGAAGTGATGGGATTTATTAATGTGGCAACTGACTTACTATGGTGGTTAAATCAAAAGGAGTTGAGAAGGACTCCCAGGTTTTTGGCCTGAATGATATGTGAATTTTGATATCATCAACCATGATACAGAATGAAAGACAGATTCTGGAAGATAAATGGTGAATGTAGTTTGGGTTGAGTTTTGATGGTTATGGGACATCCAGGTGGAGATAAATGAGTTTAGAGTCCAGGGAGATGTCAAGTGGAAAATTTAGATTTAGAAAGCACCAGCATATGAGGACAATAAAAGTCATCAGAGGGGATGAGATCACCTAGAGAGAAGATGTTTAGTGAGAACAGAAGAGGGTCAATCATAAAAACTCAGAGGAGTATGAACATTCAAGGGGCACACAGAGAGAGTCTAGGAAAGGTTGGTACTTAGCCTGGACTACATATTTTAGGAACTGTGGGACTTAATGAGAAATCCCAAAAGCCCTATCTTTCCTCTTGGAACTTTCTAAAACTATTCTTTGATCTACATGATTGAGTATACATGATTGAATATTCCTTATCTGAAATACTTGAGACCATAAGTGTTACCAATATTGGAGTTTAAAAAAAAATTGGAATATTTACATATCCATAATGAGAATCTTGGGAATGGAACCCAAATCTGAACACCAAATTCATTTATCTATGTTTCATATACCCCTTATTTACATAGTCCAAAGATAATTTCATTCAATATTTTTAGTGTGCTTACATTTTGACTGTGACTTTTCAGAGGTCAGGTGTTCAATTCTTCACTTGTGATATCATGTCAGCACTGAAAAAATTTCATATTGTAGAATACTTTAGATTTCAAATTTTCAGATTAAGTTTTCTCAACCTCTGTTAACAATTTATAGGATGGTGTATTTTTTAACTTCTAACACAGTACCCTTTTCTGAGTGGTTACAAATTGCTTTGTGATATATTCATAATAGAGTTTCTTAACTGAAAGCCTGTTTATGCAGACAATTGTATTGATTTTCTTCCTCCCATTAACCTAAAATGTTTTTGACATATTATATTCCTTTTCATCAAGTGTCTTAGTTACCTTGAGCTGCTATAGTAAATATAATATACTGGGTGGCTTAAACAACATTTCTATTCTCACAGTTCTCCATGCTGGGAAGTCCAAGATCAAGATGTTGGTCAATCCTGTTCCTGATGAAGGCCCTATTTTTGACTGACATCTTTTCTGTGTTCTCATGTGGCAGAAAGAGACATTATCTCTATCATGTCTCTTCTTATAAGGACACTAATTTCATTGATGGGGACTCTACCCTCATGACCTCATCTAAGCCTAATTATTTCCCCAAAGGCCCCACCTCCAAATGCCCAACATATTGGGGATTACGGATTTAGCATATGAATTTTTTGGCAGGGGCATACATTCAGTCCATAGGATCCAGGAGGAGGGTTCTTCCTTCCTCTTAATCTTAACATACATTAAGGAGCAATCATGGTGCCTAGTCCACACTAGGTGGTCAACACAATTCAAGTAGCATTACCTGACTTCATTGTTATTACCTAAATATGCAATCCTCTCCTACAGCTATAAGCATGTTTGCAAGTAAGTTAGATCTTTCTGAAATAGAATATTGCTCACTTTGTCTTACTTGTTAGGTTTTTGTTTTAATTTTTTGGCACCAAAGGGTAAATTAGAAAAAGAAAAAAATATGGGTATGTAGATTCCAGGGCTGTTTCCCTTTAGATTATTACAGCATGTTAAAAAACTATCACAGTTGATATACAGCAGCTTGCCTGAGTCTCTGCAACATGCCTCAAATGCAAAAATCCCTGGTGATGGATGACTATGGGTAAAAACATACATGCATCAGATTTCTACTTTGATAGCTTCCAGACCCCATTTTAGTGGGTTTGGCTCTCAAGGCAAACTCCATTTGACAGCACAGGAGTAGCACTCAGTCATTTCCCTCACACTTGGCCCTCATTCAGCAGGCAGGCCTGACTAGCTGCTTATATCCAGTCCCTCCTAAGGGAGAAGGGAAGTTAGAGAACTCCCTGGTGAGTGCTGAATTGCAATCTGTGCATAAGGTTTTATAGGGGAGAACAAGACCACTCTGCTTTCTCTCAATTTCATTGTAATAAATCTCCGCAGAGACTCTCTGGTTGGATTACCTTGGGGAGGGCACAGGGAAGGGGAAAAAGAGGAGGGAGAAGGAGGAGAAAAGAAGAGGAGGGGAGAGAGAAAAGGAGGAGAAAATATGCATTGCTACTGACATGGAGTGCTTTTTAGCATGGGCATTGTACTTGTAATGGTTAATATCCAAATGTGTTCTAAACCCCATGGAGCTATTACCTTCCTAATGACTAGTGCTAAAGGTCCAATCCAGATATGACCCTTGATTTTTTTCATGAGAAAAGAGTGCTTTGGTTCCTACATACCTCTGTAAAAAGTACACTGTTAACAGGATTTAAAAATAAACTCATGTCAATGTTCCAGTAACCTATCCCTCTCTGTCTCCTTCAAAACTGCTGCTCTGCTCTTTGCTGCTCCACAGCTTTGCTCACATCCAAGCTACTAGTTAACTAGTCAAGGTGATCTTGCTATCTTCTTGCTAAGTTATATATATAAGGATACCACAACCAACATATCAGCTCGCATCAGCACCAAGTTCTTGCTGCCATTGCCACTCTATTAATCAGGGTAGGAATTTTTTTTTTCTTTTATACCCTTCAGAAAAAGAAGAAAAACGAAAGAAAAGTAAAGAAATAAAATAGTAGAAATCGAATACAGGGAAAGAGATACAAGGAGAAGAGAGGAAAGGAAAAAAATATAAATAAAATTTCCCAAACAACTGTCCCTAGGCTCCATGCCCAGTTCATGTGGCTTTCCCAGTTTTCTTCACTTAGAAATTCATTAAACAAATGATCTTTCTTGAGCCACAACCTTTCCATTTCCTACTGTCAAGAAAATATGATATGATGGAGACAGAACAGGCTTTAGAATCTTATCACCCTAGGATCTCATTCCAAGATCCAATGTCTGACCCACAGTGCTTTTGTAAGAAAATCTTTTTTTTTAAAGAAACTTTTGTCTGAGTCTCTGTAGTGATGGCAATGCTCCTGGGCTATATATATTATTCTATCATTATGTGGCACTAGTAATATTTCACTAAAGTAGGCCTTCTTCTCAGAATGTGTTTGGCTATGAGGGAAATGGATGCCAGTTGATAAGCAAAGTATACTATTGCTTAACATTCATATATGAACACACATACTTGCACACACACAATGAATACATGTTAAAAAAATCCAAACCTAACAAAAGGCATACAATAAAATGTCCTTCTTCTACTCCCTCCTCCACAACAACCTTTAGTTCTTCTTTATAATGTAACCACTGTTAACTGTTCCCTGTTGGACAGATACATATGCTTCACCATGGAGGGGAGGTTGGTCCAAGTTGCTTCTGCTTTGCATAAGTTACTTTTGTTTATTTCCATAATTTTTACTGGTGCATTATAATTATACACAATAGTGGGATTTGGTACACATTTATACATGCACACGATATGTAATCTGGTCAGTATTGTTTCCCAGTAACCTCCTCTTATCTTCTTGCCTCCCTCCCCTTCCCTTTCCACTACCCTACTGGTATCCCTTCTATTTTCATGACATTCTGCCCACATTGTTTCCCTTTTTTCCTCTCTAGCTTCCACATATGAAAGAAAACATATGACCCTTGACTTTCAGAATTTAGCTTATTTCATTTAACATAATGTTTTCAAATTCAATCCATTTTCCAGAAAATGACATAAATTAATTCTTTGTGGCTAAATAAAAATCTATGCACAGGTTGCTTCTTATGGATTAGATATGGTGTAATTGTCCCCCAAGGGTTCATGGGATTAGAGGCTTAGTTCCCAGGATAGCAATATTGAGAGGTGGCAAGCTTTTAAATGGTGGAGCATAATGGAGAGTCCTAAGTCACTGGGAGCATGAGGTAAATTTCTTGTAACTTCTTGGCTGTTTTCACAAGGAGGTTGTAATAAAAGGAGTGAATCTGGCCCTTCCCACTTTCTCTGCTTCCTGGTTTGAGACGTGACCACTTGTTCCTGTATGTATTCCCACCATAATGCAGTATCATCTGCTGTCTCCACCACAAACTGAACCATTGGGGCCACCAAATCTTGAAGGTTTAAACTTCAAAAGTCTGAGTTATTTTTATTTTGAGATACGGTCTTTCTAAGTTGCCCAGTCTGGCCTTCAACTCATGATCTTCCTGCTTCAGCCACCCAAATAGCTGAGATTGTAGAAACACATTACCATGCTTGGCAAACCTATTTATTTATTTATTTAAATTTTATTGGATTTTATTAAAATTATTTTTCTAAAGTTTTCCAAATAGCAACCACTTAAAGTTAAAAATAATCAAAAACAGAGCCTCCTAGTTCAGACTAAACCTATTTATTTATAATGTTAGCCTGTGTCAAGTACTTTGTTACAGTGATGAAAAGCTGATTAATATAGTTAAAAAGAAGAGGGTCCTCAATAGCTTAGAATGGGAGGCATCAGAGTCTTGGTCTTTCATAGGAATAGCAGCCTTGAAAACCAGTAAGATGAGAGAATGGGAAACACCACTTGCTTTATAGTGTTGCCTCTTTCGTGGTGTGACTTTTAGACCATGGAATAAAAGCATCACCTCCAAGGAAAATCTGAGACCCAGAGAAGAAAGGGTTCATTCAAGTTCACACACACACACACACACACACAAAGCCATATAGAAGCAGAGCTAGGATGCTAGTCCTGAGGTCTCCACCAGCTGCCTAGAACATTTTTTTTTTCTGAATCCCTCAGATCTTCTGCTAATGGAACAAACCAGGCTAGAACTTCTGCTTCTGGTACTATATATTGCTACCTTCTCCCTGTGTCTTAACTAGTGAGCCTTACAGATGTCCCAAGTCCCTCAAAAGGAGGGTTTTCCTCTTTTCAGTGAAGATATAGCTTGGGATCACAGGCAATTAGTTTTCAAGCTGTAGAATCAATCAGAATCACCTAAGTTGTTTGTTAAACATGTCAGTCTTTATCAGCAGTTATTGAATCTCAGTGGACTCTCTCTACCCCTTTGGGAAAGTTCAAAACACTCAGTGTTCACATGATGACTATCTTTCTATAGCAACCCTAGGTCAAAGATAAAAAAAAATTATCTTGTGCTTTTTTGTTTTTTTATTGTGATATTTCTGTTTAATTATGAAATTAATACACATTTACCAGCAAAAATGAATGTTTTGGAAGAATATTAGGAAAGAGAGAAATCAACAGAGGCTGTTCTTGAAGGCTTTATGCCAAACATCAAGAAAATCCCCCTTCTGGACACAAGAGGGAGCTTTTACCTAAAATGAAAAGTTTAATGTAGGCTCTACCATTTTTATTTTCTTTTCATTAAACATTTTAACATTATTATCTCTGAAAATGAATTAGTTAACTGGTCATGGAGTTGCATAATGATACAGTCAACAGACTTCTTAATCATCATAACCTCTCTAGAGTGGTCCATATGGTTGCCTGATTTTTCAAAATTCTTCTTCCTAGATTACTAAAATCACTCTCTCCCTGGCCCTTCTAATTTTTGACCATTTCTCTTACTTAGCTCTCTCCATAAGTGTGTGTGCTTTCATGGGCCTTTCAATACTCTTATCTTCTCATTCCACTATATATACATACTTCTTTTGGCTGTCTGGATCCATTCCTATGGTTTCAATGACAACTATGTACTGGTAAATAAGTCATCATGTGTATCTTCTGCTATTAAATCTATCCTGAGCCCCAAAATATGCATATTCATTTGCCTACTGGACAAGGCTAAGAATGCATGAGCTCCTCGGACGAAGATTAATTGGCCTGACCTACAGGTGTAGTAATTTTTTTTTTTTTTTTGGTACCAGGAATTGAACCCAGGTGTGCTTAACCCCTGAGCCACATCCCCAGCCCTTTGTATTTTTTTTTAAATTTTTAGACAGGGTATTGCTGAGTTGTTGGGGCCTTGCTAATTTGCTGAGGCTGGCTTTGAACTTTTGATCCTCCTGCCTCAGCCTCCCAAACTGCTGTGCCTGGCAGGTGTAGTAAATTTAAAGACTACATCACTGGTTGGTTAGGGAGTCTGAGCTTTCAGGGTCCACAGAAGATTCCCTTGGATTATTATGTGAACTGTGATATTATTGAAATACAAAACAAAACAATAATAATAAAAACTTTCTAAACATAGAAACAACAAAAAGTATCCCTCAGGTTGGGTTAGTCAATACAGCAGTCACTAGCCATAAATGGCTTTTGACCATCTGAAATATTGCCTGTTTGAATTGAGATGTAATTACGTATCAGATTTAAAGGCAGCATCTGTAGGGTTATTTTTGTTTGTTTGTTTGTTTATACATTTATCACCCAGATTTAATGATTATCAAGGTTTTGCCATATTTGTTGTTTCCTCCAATCTCTTGTTTTCTTTGCTGAAAGATTATGTTATTTTCCCACACACCACAGTTCATATCTCTAAAAACACAATTTCTTAACCATGATGCCATATTGCATCAGACAATTAAGTATCTCTGCTAGCCTTCAAAATGTCTTTTAATGGTTTCATTGAATCAGAATCCAAAGTTCAAACATTGCTTTTTTAGTTTTGTGTCCCCTTTGATAGCTCAGCTAGTACAGTGAAGGACTGTGGCGTTATGTTTGATAGCTTCCTTTCCATTGATATTAATGTTTTTTTTCTTGATTAGACTTGTTTCATTTTTATCAACTTTTAGCTATATTATTTCTTCTCTATTTAATCTGTTTAATTCTACTGTTATTTTTTCCTTCCTACTACCTAATTTGAAAATAATTTGATTGTTAATCTATCTTATTTCTGATACAAGTACTTTAAGTTAAGTGTTCCTCTGAATACTGTTTCATTCCAAGAGATTCTGATATCTTCAGCATTTATTATCACTTAGTTCAAAGCAATTTTTATTTACTTTTCTTGTGCCTTCTTCTTTGACCTGTGAGATATTTATAAGCGTGTCATTTAATTTTGAAGTAGTTGACACATGAGAGTGAGATTTTTTAGATCTTAAGGTGGTTGATCTCTAATGTAATAAATCATGCAGGAAACACAGTCTGTATAATTTTGAATTTTAAAAAAGTAACGGAAATGCTTTTTATATAGATCATATTGGTTACATGTGTGTGAAAACTGATCAAATTTCATACCTCAAATATGTGCAGTTTATTGTACCTCAATTTTGCCTCAATAAAGCTATTGGGAAAAAAAGAAATCAAAGGATCTCAATAATAGTTTTTATACTGATTACAGCTACTGGTTCATGTGAAGTGCTCAAAATAAATGTTGACTACTGTTACCATTACAAGAAACTCTCAATTCTGGTCATTCCTTTTTTTTTTGATTGCCCAAACCTACGTGGCACTTTGATGCTTCTTTACCTTTGTGAATGCTGTCTCTTCTGCCTGGAATGCTCTATCTCAAATTCATCCAAATTCATCACCTATTATACTCCTACAGATCCTTCAAGACTTAGTTCAAACAATACCTTCTTTCTGAACCCTTCCTTATTACCAGTGGTTGGGTTCTCCTCTGTGGCACTGAGTACATATCATTATTATTGCACAAATGGTAATGTGATTACCATCTTAGTATAACTTAGGTGTCTGTTTTCTGTACTAGACTCTTCAACTTAACAGGAATAGGGGCTTACTCTTTTTATCTCCAGAGTCCAGCACATTACTTGCCACATAATAAACATTCAACAAATCTTCTCCAAACTGAAAATTGAATAATCAAACCCTCTATCTTTACAAAGAAACTGAATCCCAGGGAGGTGTTGAGATTTTTTTTTCAGGACATTACACTTTGGATTCCATTACACCAGGAAGCCTTTGCTCCTGCATCTGAAAAGACTAACTAAAAAGTGAGCTCACAATAACTAAAAGCAGACCTTATGTTGCTATGCACCCCTTAGTTTCTCCACCTTCTGAGAAAATAATCAAACAAATCTTAAACTATTGTTGAATTAAGCATATAACCCATGTCAAAACCTCAACTAGCCTCTGGTATCAGGAGTGTGCTTTTTGCTACTTTTTCACCCCTCTTTCTCTGGCTAGACAGCAGGACTTGAAAGTGATTGTAGGCTCCAATATTGATGTGCCCTTGGTGGAAAGAATGAATGCTGTGAATCAAATGACCTTACTTTGCTGCTAACTGCCTTAGATAAGTTACTTAAACTTTTCAGCAAAGATTTTCACGTCTATTAGATGAGGGGGTGGGGGTTAGATCAGATGATGTTTAAAGTCTAACAAGTTCCCCTGTGATGTGACTGGGACTATGACAGTACTTTGATATAGAATGAAACTCTTGTTTTGAGAGATTTCTAGAGAAAGCTAGCATACATTTCCTTTAGGAACTACTTCATTTTCTTACATCTCCAAGGTCAGCACGTAATCATGGAAATATTATCTCAGATGGGAATCGTGTTTATAGTTACAAATTACTTGCACATTTCACTATTTCAATTTTTATAGCCTATGTGAGGAAAGTGTGCTGTTGTAATACCAGTTATGCAGATGATGGTGATGATGGCAAGAGCTAACATTTTATTGAGTATGCCAGATATTGTTAGAACTCTACTAGTACCACCATATTATGTTACTCTAGATGAAGATTTTAAAGCTCCAAAACATTAAATGACTTGCTCAAGTTAGTAATGACCAAACCAAAATTTGGATCCCAATTGACTTCCTCTAATTCTTGTGTTCTATACCAACCACTTATCTTCCTGTAATAGATTGTTTCACTTATTTTGCATACCACTGAAATAAAAAATGTGTAAACACCTTTTATGATAATCTTTCATAACTGGAAGCTATTGTTTATTATCTTTTGGAGTTTCTCTACTCTTTGGATGGACTATATTTCTAGTCAGAGATCTGGAGACAGGTCACTTAAGTTCCTAACAGTTAATTTATTTTTATGTTTTTATTAGTGCATCATAGTTTTACATAATTGTGTGGCTCATTTGGCATATTCATAAATGCATGTAACATACTTTACTCTATTTCAATCCCCAGTACTTCCTCTTTCCCTACCCTCCTCTCTTCCTCTGATCCCCTTCCTCTACTCTATTGGTCATCCTTAACTATTAAGTTTTTTAAATTGATGTATTATAATTGTACACAAACCAAGAGCTAATTCTTTTTATTTGTTCTTTTTAGATATACATGACATTAGAATCTATTTTGATATATTTATACAAGTTTGGAATACATATTATTTGAATTAGGGCCCCAGTCTTGTGAATGTATATGATGGTGAGATTCACTGTGATGTATTCATATATGTACATAGGAAAGTTAGATCAGATTCATTCCACTGTGTTCCTAACCCTTGGCCCTGCCCTTCATTCCCCTTTGTCTAATCCACTGAACTTCTATTCTTCTCCTCTCCACCTTGTTGTGTGTTAGCATCCACATATCAGAGAGAACATTTGACCTTTGATTTTTTTGGAATTAGCTTGTTTCACCCAGCATGATAGTCTCCACTTCCATCCATTTACTAAAGGACTAATTCTTTATGTCTCTTCCCAAGTTTATATTCAACAACATCAGTTTTGTTGGGTTAAAATCAGCCACAGTGGGAGAATTTTACAGCATGGAAAGATATAAATGCTACAAATCAAGACCTGTTCTTCACATACCCCAGAGAACAAGCTGTTAAACATTTACCAACATATCCATGGTAGTTATGGACGAAAGAAAAATGTCCAAACCTTGTACTGAAAACCATGGAGTAAAGAGAACACATATGTGAGTAAAGAAAACAGCATAGGCCCACAGCAGTTTTCTTTATTTTGGAGGAAAAGTTGTTTCTTCTTTGAGATGCCTTTCTAGATACCTAGTTCTGAAAGAGAGCAGATGAAGTCAAGAATTTTTTTTGTGTCAACTTATTGTTATTCTACTTTCTTTATGATCCTAAAAAGAGCAAGATGTAGTCTTTGGTCCTTCATTAAAGTGACAAAGATTTTTAGATAACTTGCTTCAAGCATCTTATATTGTTTTAAAGTGACACAGCTAGTGCATTGTAATGCTTTGCATCCTGGGTTTCTCTATTGCCCCTTCATAGCTCTTGTCATCCATTGCTGTGTCTGTGTGAGACATTATTTGGAAATATTTGCAATATTTGTTGGTTATCAGTTGTGCATGTGAACAAATTGGTACATCTTTATAAGAGCATTTTTACTATTTACAGTTTAGTCATCACAGTCCCTGTATGTCCACCTGTTATTCACACTCACATTTAAGAACTCTGTGTTCCTTATGACATTTTGTAGTTGGAGTGATCTCTGTTATCCTCTTGAGGAAAGGGATCATGGAAGATATGATCCAGTAGAGCACAAGTGCACATTACTGACCACATAAACACCTAACAAAGTCTAGTTGATTGAGGTATGTTTATTTTGGTGAATTGAAATTTAGGTCCCTTCAAAAATTTATTTTAGACCTATTTCCTAGAAACCAAAAGCCCTGAATTCCCCAAGATAGTCTTAACTCCCAATCTCTGCTCATGAGACCTTATATTATCATAACATGCACCCCATTTTTGTTTAACAAAAATACCATCCAACACTGCTTACATTGGGAATGAAACTAGGAAAAAGAACAGGCTTGGGGTTGAGACTGGGCAAATAAACTGAGAAAAACTCAAAGCTCAGGGGGAGCCTTAGGCTCTAGGTGAACACTGAAATTAATTCCAGCAATATTTGATCCTGGAAGAGAAAGCTGTGGGGTCTGGCTAATATAACTGAATGTTTTTTTTTTAAGATGAGGGGATTAAAATGTCATTGCCAAAATTACATCAGACAAAGTTTGTTTCTCCACTAGTTGTCTGATTAGTGGCAGTAAATGCTTATTTGAGGGAGGGGGAGACCACCAAAATGAATCCGAGTGATATTGGATTCTGGACAAATTAGTTGGAGGTCTAATTCATATAAGTAATCCCTTATCTGAAAAAGGAAAGGAGGAAAATGCCACTTCTAAAATCACATGAAGTGATGTTTGTTTTTAGACTAGTATTTTTGTATTGTCTAAACTTTAGAAATAAATGTTTATCCAAAAGAGGATGGGGACAAAGGTCAACAACAAAAGTATTTCTTATAATATACAATCCTGGACAAGTTATTTGTGGGCTCTGATCAATGTAAATTACTGCTAATTTGAAAGAAGAGGGGAAAGAGTTCTCATCCCAAAATAATTACAGTGGTATTTGTTTTCTAGACTAGTTATTTGTGTTGCCCATCCACATAATTGAATGCTTATCTGAAGAAAGAGGGGAGGAAAGCCATCTCCAGATACATAGCAACATAAGCTGCTATAAAATTATAAACCACAGGTTTCTTGAAAAGACTATGTGCATGTGGCTGGCATTTCTTTTTGTCCCAAAGTTTAATTCTGATGATGAAAACCAGGTAAGGGCATAAGAGGGTTTCCTCCTATGAGGAAAATCCTGGGGCAGGATGGATCTGAGCTATAATAGACACAAGAGGTGGAAGTATTGTCTCAGAGTGGGCAGGGTACTCCAGAAGATTGGCAGTGACCAGTTTTAATGGGTCATAGTGAAAAATAAAGTAGGCAGGAAGCTGCAGTTACAGTGGGGAGCAGACAAGAAACCTGTTGGTTGATAGGAAATTCTGACTACAATAGAGAGTGATCTGCTTTCTTAGTGGAAAGGAAAGTGGACAATTGATACTCAAGGAATCCAGACAGTGGAGGAACAGCTTATGGAGGAAAGTAAAGTGAGCATCTGAGGAAAGGGCAGGACATTTCAGTTATTCAGGATCCATAGATCTGTTATTGAAATGGATGGAAGTATGTGAGGATAGTGGCCTGTTAACCATGATCTTCCAGGTTAGGCAGAGATCTTGAAGGTGAACTGCTGGACTTGAGAGATAAATTCCTGTCAACTCTGGAATCCCCACCCACACCCCTAGATGAAAGCAGCAACAAAAATGGGAAGTTGAATTGAAAGCTGAAGCCTTTCTCCAGATGGGCAACACATCAAAAAGTAAGATGGATTTATTCCAATGATCTTAGTGAGTTGCTAGATGGAGTTAGGAATTGCACTTCATTGTTTAGAGGAGTACTCGCCAATGAGATGGCAGTTGCAATGCAGTAAAGAAGAGAATCCAGAGTGGGCTTAGGTATGCTGTGTGCTTTATGCTTTTCTCATGGTGGTAGGAGGGTAGGATTGGAACACCAATCATACCAATTAACTATTAGTAAGCATTTTCAATGAAGAAATTTTTTTTTCCCATTAGGAATATTTTTGCATCTATTGCTATCCTAAAAATCACAATACTAATCATTTTGAGTACAGATATTATTATTTCTAGGGGTGCCTTGTTGGGATCATGGCAAAAATATGGCCTGGACATTTATTACAAATGGTATTATGGTTTAGCATACTTTCTTTTAAAAAATGCACTTCTTAGTTGTGCATTTCATTTTAAAGCAAGTGAAAGTTTTTCCAGTTATTTGGAGAACAATATATCATTGTATCTCCATAAATATGCTAGCAAAAAAATATTCTTAGGTATAACAGCTCTTTGGAATACCAATGATTGTATGTTTGGCTAAAACTCATATTTGGAATATTTCTTAAAGTGCTCATATATCTTAACTGGTTCCTCTTAGAGCATCTCTCATCTACAGTCAACTCATTGTGAAGAGTATTTAAACTTTACCTTTTAACTCCGTAGAAAGATAATAGTACTCAAAAAAAGAAAAAAAAAGGAAGATAGTACTACTCAAAATCAATTTGTTAAAGACTCAGCGGTTCAGAGCCTGAAGAAAATCTTGATATCATTCTCATCCTCTGAGGGACAGATTTAAAGTTTTAAGAGATTTGATTAAAAGTGTAGATAGGGCAACCCTACATCTCACTTCAATGTCAATTCTCTTTCTTTTATTCTTATGGATTGAACTTTAAAGTACTGCTGGAATATCACAAACTTAAAGGTTAGTAAGATATGAAATTTCCCGACAGAGTTTTTGATATTGTTGACTTTGTTCTTCTGTAGGAACTGGCAATAACTGGTTGTATAAGGGCAACTATAAGGTTGGAAACAAACTTTAGCAAGATACTAGAAATTTTCTTTTCTCTTCTTTCTTTTTTCCCTTAAACTGGGGATTGAACCCCTGGGGTGCTCTACCACTGAACTACATCTTCAGCCCTTTTTATTTTTTTTTTGTTTTCAGATGGGGTCTCACTAAACTGCTGAGGCTGGCCTCAAACTTGTGATCTTCCTATCTCAGTATCCAAAGTTCCTGGAATTACAAGTGTGCACCACTACATCTGGTAATACTAGAAGTTTTCTAGGTAGGGCTTTTGATGACTTTAGTCTCCTATAGATAATTGTGTTATCTGGCTGTATTTGGCTAAGTTTTTAATGCATATTGTTTTCTTTAAGAGTTTTCTGCAGTTTACTTTGTAAAAAGCACTAGCAAACTCTGCTTACAATAGTATTAATGGCACTAATGAGATTTCTTATAAACAAAAGCAAGAGAATGCGTTTTTTCTCTCTCCCATTCCCTCCCTCCCTCCCTCCCTCCCTCCCTCCCTCCCTCCCTCCCTCCCTCCCTTCCTTCCTTCCTTCCTTCCTTCCTTCCTTCCTTCCTTCCTTCCTTCCTTCCTTCCTTCCTCTCTTTCTCCCTTCTGTAGAGTTCTATATACTCCTTGAGTTGACCTATATTTCCCTAAGCAACTAGATTTTTCTAGACTTGCCCAGCTATGTCCATGCTATGAAATCATGTATAACTGAACTGGATATCACTACTAACAATTTAAAAGACAATCAATGTGCAACAACACATAGCATCATAAAGGTGCTATTTAATTGTAAAATCTAATAGAAATTGGAAACCTCATAAGACAAAGGAAACACTCTTCTAACCACAGCTAGGTTAAAAAATATAATATTGCCTGACCATCTTTATCTCAACTTCTTCTGTCTCTTCAAAACTAATGGTACTGACCTTTATGGCAGTCACTTCTGTATTTTTCTTTATAATTTTATCACCCAGATTTTCATTTCTAAGCTATAGCTTATGGTTCACCCCTTCATATGTCTCTTTTTATCTAGAGAATCCTTCCTGCTTTTGTTTCTTTGTAATTTATGTTGAAGAAATGGTATCTTGCCCATACTCTTGATTGTTCAATGGCATCTCTTGTTGTCATTTAATATATTGCTGTGTCCGGCATTTGCTGTAGATTGATACTTGGTTCCACAGGTTCGATCAGATTTGCATTGATTGCTTTTTCTTTTTCTTTTCTTTTGGCTTCAAAGGTGGTGGTGTGTTCTATTTAGAGGTACATAATGTTCAATTGACTCTTTTTTTTTTTCTGTGACATTAGCTGACTTTAGTGACCAATGCCATCAGTCTTTAGGTTGATGATGTCTCTCTAGATGTTTCTGGTTGTTTAAAGTTCATTCTCTAAAATAAGAAAGAACTTGAGGGAACAATGTTTCTGGAGCTATCACATGTTAATAAATTTGTCTATTTGACATTTACATTTAATCAAGCTGGGTATAAAATCTTTGGCTCATTTTCTTTCCTTAAATATATTAAATATGCTATCAGACTTCTATCAAAGTCTGATGATAAGATGATTTTCTTTGTTTTATAAGTAATTATGCCGCCATCCTTTTTTGGGTACCAGAGATTTAACCCAGGGGCACATAACCACTGAGCTGCCTCCCTAGACCTTTTTATTTTTTTATTTTAAGACAGGGTCTTTTTAAGTTCCTTAGGTCCTCACTAAGTTGCTGAGGCTGATTTGAACTCGCAGACCTTCTGCCTCAGCCTTCTGAGCTTCTGGGAGTACAAGTGTGCATTACCATGCCCAGCACTTATAGTCCTTTTGCTGAAAAATTCCCCTTTAAAGTCCAGCAATTTTACTAGAATATGTCTCTGTATTGGTTGACTTACCTAGGTCAATTTCCTCTTTAACATGCAGTTTTAAATTTTATTTCAGGGATTATTTTCATAAATCATACTTTTTTGAAATTATTATTTGTCTTTCTTTTGATTTCCCCCCTTCAGGAATTGAAAGCCTATGAGAAATATAACAATTTTGAACAGCTGATCAGGTCTGCTAATGTATGAATGCATGAGGAATTGCCAGGCAGTATTGAAGAATGAACTGAGATGAAATAGCTGAAACAGTTATCAACATATTATTTGTACAAATAAGTAAAAACTGCATGTAGATATTTCTGGAATAGTTGCATTTTTTACTATTTTATTTCAAATAAAGAAAATGGGAATGTATGACTAAAGATGTCTTAATTCTTATTCATTGTCAAAAACGTTCATAGTAAATTAACAAATCAGAGAAGAAAACCTTGATAAGCCATCTGTCCCAAATTTGGTTTGGAAAAAATTCATATTTATATGTCATCAGTCAGCAAAGGCCCTTTAATTGGAAACTTTTTTATCAGTCATGTTGGCAGTGTCGGCAGGTTTCAGATGTCTCTAAAACATTATTTCTGCTAAATTTAAGACTGTAGAACTGAAGGTATTACTTGCTTAAAAAAACAAGCAAAGACTCTCTGAAGTGGGACTCCTTCAGTATTTTCTACATTAATACTTAGCTTATGGTAACACTGAACAAAATTGCAATTTTAAAATATTATGTCTTTTAATTTATCTATCCTCAGAAGAATGGTGAAATTGCCCCTCACTCAAATCTCTTTTTCCTCTCTCTTAAGTTCCCCAGAATTCTGCTCTGATATTGTCAGATCTGACATAGTCAATGTTTATGGAGTGATTAACTTTTTTTTTACCACTTTCCCTTATGCTACTGTTAGATTGAATGAAATCTAAGCAGTTAAGAAAAAAACCTGATGATTATTCCAGAAAAAAGTGTTTATCTTCACATGATTTTTCTCTGAATAGCAGTGAAGTTCAGGGAACAAAAATTCCATCCATCAATCTGAGAAAATTCTGCAGTCGACTTTAGAATCTCCTGTGAAGTTTTACTACTTCTAGCCACCCACTCCATCCTTGCTCTTCCTGTTACTACAAGACCACTCTTTCTTGATCTTCTTTCTTGCAATTCTCCAGTCAGTAGCCATTTTGTCATACTTGTTCCATTTCTTGCTTGCCTTAACTAGGGTGATGAAATGAACTGGGATTAGTCAAATAGGATCCCCTGCACCTTTCGATATTTTTTATTGTTGCAAATAGGACTTTTTTTTTTTTTTTTTTTTTTGGTACCGGGGATTGAACTCAGGGGCACTCAACCACTGAGCCACATCCCCAGCCCTATTTCATATTTTATTTAGAGACAGGGTCTCTCTGAATTTTTAGTGCCTTGCTTTTGCAGAGGCTGGATTTGAATTCATGATCCTCCTTTCTCAGCCTCCCCAGTCACTAGAATTACAAATGTGTGCCACTGCACCTGGCTACAAATGGGATCTTAATAGGAATATTATACGCAGTTTGTAGCCCTTCCAACAATCTCCTGAAGAGTTTCAGCCAATTTCTGTCATTATTTACTTAAGGATGTCTTTTGCTATTTTTCTAGATGGCTTCAGGATTCTGATGCTTTCATGGAGAACACTAATGTCTACAATGTTTGTTGGGTCAAGGCAACTTATTGATGCTGAGTTTCTCTTTGTGATGATACTGCAGAGACCTGCACTTAGACTACTGATACTGCACCAAAGCTATTGGCACCAATGCTGCTGATTTTTTGCTTTCAGTGTCCTAGGGAGATTTATTCAGTTTCCTGTAGCCTCCTTGCTAAAGGATTCAGACTTAATTCCCTGAGACCTAGCCTCAAATATAACCTGATATACAACATATTAAAACTCTGCCTTCCCTCTGTCCTCAAACACTGGTCTATTTGCTTAGAATCAAATTCATTCACCTTGATTCTTCTCATACTAATTTTCCCAGAAGAATCCTTAGATCCTAGTAAAATAGTCTTTCCAGCCCCACTGATTCTCCTGATCGTTCCCAAATGGTGCTTAGAGCTCCTATTATTCTATTCCCCCTTCTCATCTCTCCCATTAAAATTTTTGTTGTTTTTATTGAGCCTTTCTCTACTCAATAATCAGTTTGAGTAGCTGACACTACTTCTATCGAGGTCTTACACGGTGCCAAGGCATTGGGGAGTGAGAAAGGTGGAGCCATCTGGTTCTCGTCTATCAGTTCACATAAGTTGCTACTTGTCTTGCTACTACTGTCTCTATTGGTGACTCATGGGATCCAGAAGAGAGGTCCTTATCTGACTACTTGGGAAATGGTAATCTTTCTTTTGTTTCTGTTTCACAGACACTGGTGTATTTTATGAGGTTTCTTGTGGTCATATACCGGAGACATTTCCCACAGCCATTTCCTTTCTGGGGTCATGAAGTTTCACTATCCACAGTATTAACAATAAGAATACAGGGATTTTGCTTTTGTTACCAGCTTACCTCTTTCTTTCCATTTATTTTTCTTAGCCCAAGGCTATATCCAGACTGTGTGGGGGGGAATCAATTTCTCCATCGCTCACAACACCTCTGAATTAATTTAATTGAACATATTTCTCCCATGTATCTCAACTGGGGTGAGAGTAGTGTGCAGTTCCCAGGAGCAGTTTAAATAACCATTAGAAAGCCTTGGAGTTTGTGTCTAGCAGTTGTTGTTGTTGTTTTTTTTTTTTTAAGAGAGAGAGAGAAAATGTGTGTGTGTGTGTGTAGAGGTAGTTCACTTTTACTCTCTTTAGCTTTGGGATTTGAACTAAATTGCAACACAAAAGTCTCATTTAAGTCTATAAATCTTCATCATTAAATGTCAAAAGTCCATGTGGCTCCTTAACTTTATTGTCATAGGAAACATTCCTCTTACAAGTCTGCAGAGGGTGCTTTCTAACATCCTGAAATACAAGTGGACCTAATTGACGTGGGATAGATAGCCCTATGGGCCCACCCCCACAGGGAGTGCTGGCAAGATAAGAAGGAAAGCAAAATGAAGGAGTATTTGGTCATTGTATATGAGAGTTATCATATGTTTAAGTTTCTCTCACTGATGTAATCACCAGTGAGTGTAAATAAGTTAGTAGTTAGAACGTAATTCCAGAATTCCAGAGGAGAAAACAACAGCTCCTGGGACCCAGAGATAAAAAAAAGTATCCAGTGGTCTTGCTAGGGAGAGGTAAGGAAGGGCAAGAGAGTAGCATGGTGAAGATTACATGACAACAGACTGCTTTGACAGTATCTGATTACTATCATGGGTCACACTACATATGAGAGAGTGGTATTACTATAAAGAGACCCTTTCAATTCAACTTTGGGATTCCCTGAAATACAAATTTTATAGGAAATATGGAAATTAAAAGGCGTGGAATTTGTGGAACAGACCATATGTGTAAGAAGAAAATTTCAAGTAAGATGCAATGATCAGGAGTTGTGCATGTATAATGATACTGCAAATTTATGAAGTTTTTGTCAAAGAGACAGAAGTATAAGAAATGCCACTCAGAAGAGACAGAAAAAGTGTATTTTCTCCATTGTATGTATCCTTCCCCATCCTCCATCCCCCAGCTTGGTAGATTTTCCTTTCTCTAGCATCATCTGAAGTTATGTGGTTACCTTGTGGAGAGTCACTAAACCATGTCTACCTATGCCTATAATCTT
This sequence comes from Spermophilus citellus, assembly GCF_964194105.1. Taxonomy (NCBI): domain Eukaryota; kingdom Metazoa; phylum Chordata; class Mammalia; order Rodentia; family Sciuridae; genus Spermophilus; species Spermophilus citellus. The sequence goes on along the minus strand of NC_138190.1, from coordinate 110,676,569 downwards.
TTAATGAAGGCTTTGGGCTAAATCAATTGACACATCCATTTGAAAAAAAAAAATTCAGTTTTTGCAACAAGGTCAGAAAGAACAAAATCCCAAGGGTCTCAAAGAAGCCCTTTGGCTATCATTTTTTTAATAAGAAGACCCACATCTGATGTGTCTTTAGGTGGTCACCCATGTGGCAGTGGGCACAGCACTCAGGTAAAGTCACAGCCTTGAAGATAAATTGTTTTCAATTGTGTTTGTTCACAGGTGATTGAAACTGAAAAATGAAAATTCCAAACTTGGTAAAACATATCAGAATTATCTTGAGTTGGATAGAGGTTCTGACAAAGATACCATATGGATAAGCACTTCTTGTTTTCTTTGTGGTTTTATAATATATTTAATAAAGTCTAGTAGAATTGGATTTCCATGAATATGATGGCTTATCCCACATTTTTCTATCCAGCATTTTTATAACAATTTCTATAGTGACTAATTTAGACTCTTTCCATGATTTGAAGATATTTTTGCAGGTAACATGCACACAGAAATACTTTAAACTAACATCCAGGAAAACAGATGGTTCAAAACCTATCATAACAGGTCAAATGACTAGTTCCCATTAATACATTGGAATCCAAAAGGCAAATGTGCATATCCTATTTGTGGGTGTCATGTTTCTATGGATGTTTTCTGTTATAAAATGACCAGGTTGGGAGAATGGTCTTTTATATTTTATTTTTTATAAAATTGCATATATGTAAGGTATACAATGTGATGTCCTGATATACATGTTAAACTGATTGGGACTCAAGCTAATTACATAAACATCTCTTCACATAATTACATTTTTTATGGTGAGAACTCTTAAGATCTACTCTCTTAGCATTAGGTACAAAATATAGTATGAACTCTAGTCACTGTGTTGTACATTAGATCACCACAAATTATTCATCCTACATAAATTAAGCTTCATATTCTTTTGCCAACATTTCCATATCCTTCCCAACCCCTAGTAATCACCATTCTACTTTGTACTTCTAGAATTTGAATTGTTTAGATTTTGAATGTGAGTGAGATGATGCAATATTTTTCTTCCTGTGCCTGGCTTATTTCACATAGCATAACACCCTCCAGGTTAATCAATGTCATCTTTATTTCAATTTTTTATGTCTGTAAAATATCATCTCTCTCTGTATCTCTCTCTCTCTCTCGCTCTCTCTCTCTCTCTCTCTGTGTGTGTGTGTGTGTGTGTGTGTGTGTGTGTGTGTTTGTAAATATCTTTACCATTTGTTTGAGAATGAACACTCAGGTTGTTTCTCATCTTGACCTTGTGAATAGTGCTGTAATAAACATGGGTGTGCAGATGTTTCTTTGACATACTGATTTCATTTACTTTGGGTATATACTCAGTAGTAGGATTGCTGGATTGTATGATAGTTCTATTGGTAATGTTTTGAAAATCCTCCATATTGTTTTGCATAATGGCTATATTAATTTACATTCCTGTTAACAATGTGCATATGTTCCCTTACTTCACATTCTCATCAGCACTTGTTTTGTCTTTTTTAAGTAGCCATTTTTTATTGGAGTGAGGTGATATCTCATTCACCTGACAACTTATGATATCGACTATCATTTTCATATTTTTTTTGGTCATTTAGATATCTTTTTTTTTCAAAAATTTTGCCCATTTTAATCAGGTTGTTAGCTTTTTTGTTAAGTTTTTGGAGTTTTTTTTTTACATATTCTGAATATTAATCCCTTGATGGATGGGCAGTTTACAGATATTTTCTCTCATTTTGTAGGTGTCCCTTTACTCTATTGATTGTTTCCTGCACTGTGCAGATTTTTTTAGCTTAATGCAATCCCATTTGTCTATTTTTGTTTTTGTTTTTTTGTGTGTGCTTTTCTGTTGTTCTACTCTTTGTCTATTCCAGTGTCTTAAACATTTTTCCTTGTTTTCTTTTAGGAGTTTTATATTTTCAGGTCTTACATTTAAGTCATTAATCCATATGAGTTAATTTTTGTAACTGGTGAGAGATGGGGGCCTACTTTCATTCTGTGGTCTACTGATTGATAATAAGAGTATTATGTTAGCTTTTTTGCCACTATGATCAAAATACCTGATAAGAACAACTTAGAAGAGGAAAGATTTATTTTGGTTCACAGTTTTAGAACATTCAGTCTATGATCAGTTGACTCCATGACTGAAACATCATGGTGGAAGGAGATGGTGGAGGAAAGCTGCTTAGCTCATGGAAGCCAGGAAGTAGAGGGGAAGAAAAAGAGAAACAGAGAAGATGAGGCCAGGGCCAAAATAAACCCTTCCATGGAGTGCCCCTAGTGACTTACTTCCTCCAACTAGGTCCAATTTCCTTGTAGTCCATTTGGCTACCAATGTATCATCTCATCAAATGGACTAATCTATGGATGAGGTCAGAGCCCTTATGATCCAATCATTGCCTAAAAGTCCCATCTCAGAATTATGTTGTATTAGGGAGCATGCTTTCAACATATGATATTTTGGAGTGACATCCCATATCCAAATCCAAACAGGAACCAAAGCTGTCCAATGTGGAAAGAATAGTCTTTCCGTTAACATCTGGAGCTGGAACAGAATATTCATATGCAAAAAAATGAATTTGGATTCTAATCTTACCTCATAGCATATATAAAAATTAACCAAAATGGATCAAAGGTCCAAGCGTAAGAGTTCAATGTATAACTATAGTTCTAAATAATTAATTTTATGTTATGTAAATTATATATGAAAATACCTAGAAAACAAAAATGGTATCACTTAGACCTTGACTGTCTAATATAGCATCAACTAGTGATAGGTAGACCCTGATCAACTAAAATGCAGTTGATTGGAATTGTGATGTGGTCTAGATGCAAAATGCATACCAAATTTCAAATAAGGTAAAATATCTCCTTATATTATTTTAATGTGGATTACAAATTAAAATGATGAGATTTTTATGTATTTGATTGAATAACAATATTATTACAAATAAGATCACTTTTTAAAAAATATGGACCTAGAAAAATTTAAACTTACACATGTAGTTCACATTGTTAATCCACCTTTATTTTTATAGGACAACACTTCTTTAGAAGGTTAATACATGAAGCTGACCACACCACAGCTTTCTTTGTTCCCTGGATACTTAACACAGGACTTTGTTTCAAGTAGCTCACAGAAAGAGGTCTGTAGACTTGGTTAGGAATGTTGATTCCTATGGCTGTAGGTGAGCTTGAAAGAAGGAAGATAGTGGAAACGATGCTGTTTTCTAATGATAAAACATATGCAAAGAGCCCGGGAATGCAAGATGACAATTTGTTGGTTTATTGGTTAGAATGAAAGTTTGGGAGTCCAGATTGCTAGGAATAAAACATTTATAGCCAAACAATATTTATCAACCAATGAAGAAACTCCTAAAGCTCACATATATACACCATACTTGCACAACCTAACAATGACATGTTATAGTAAAAGAAACCAATTATTTCCTTTCACTGAAACAGGGTCAGGATCAATGAAATGGTGGGCTACCATATTGAACCCTTCCAGCCATTTATACCTCAGTGCAATTGACTTCATAGAAAGGTTACCTAGGATGTATTTTGATTTCACCTATGGTAGCCACCTCATAAGTTGGAAGCTTAGGTATGTAAGGGCTATCCAGAGGAGGGTCAGTTGGTTTGACCCAGTGGAGGGTACATTGTTAAAGAAGATAAAATAGGCAGAAGTTGGTGAATGCACCTTTGTGCTTTCAAAACCCACAGTGCATCACCTTGGTAGACCACACGATTTAATGGACTATTGATGAAATAGAGGAAGAAAGCAAAAATACATTCAAAACTCTTTTAAAAAGAGCTGTTACTTAAATACTACATAATAGGTAGATGTTAGCGAAGTCATCTCTGACTTTCAGAATCACATGGCTCACTGTTGTTGACCACATAACTTAGGGGTTATTATTTAAATAACAAAAGAAAAAAAGTAATTTATAAAAATTAAACAAAAAAATGAAAAAGATCAAAAAAAATATTTTTGGATAGACAATAACAGGAAGGACATCACTTTTATGTGTGTTTCTAGGACATATAACAGAAAATTTATGGCTGAAGTGGCTTCTAGAAGCTGGTGGTGGGGCTTCACAGAAATATTAAGTATTTTAGTTATAGGAGGTGGAAGTGGAAAGGAAAGGGATAAAGCAAAAAGCTCACTTTTGTGGATAGAAATCTGAACACATATAGATTCTGCAAAGGTAAGTTTCTGGTTAAGCACATCCACTGGTTTGATTCATGTTTCAGATTAAAATATTTAAGGCCGAAGAATTTGGAGCCAGTGGGTGAGAAAATCTCCAAGCCTGAAAATGGATGCTTCATATTTTCTCTAGTTTACTGCAAAGTGATATTTTAAAGATTGGAATTTCTCCCTTTACCATTAAATGAAGAAAATGAGGAAAAAAGCTTGAGAGGCCTATCTCAGGGAACCATCTCCGAAGACTAGGATGTCTTTCCATTTGAGGCTATCTCTAAAGATAAAGAAAAAGAAAGGTTGACTATTTATTTAAAAAGGAAACAAAGCACATTTTTTAAAGAGGGAGAAACAAATAGGGTTATCACATTCAAACTTACCAGTTGTTTATACCTTAATCTTAACAAAATTTCTTTTCTTTACTTTTTCTTTTTCTTTTTTTTTTTTTTTTTTGATATTGGGGATTGAACTCAGGGGCATTCACCCACTAAGCCACATCCCCACCCCGATTTTGTATTTTATTTAGAGACAAGGTCTTACTGAGTTATTTTGCACCTCACTTTTGTGAGATGGGCTTTGAACTTGCAATCATCCTGCCTCAGCCGCCTAAACTGTAAAATTTTGTTTCTTAAAGACAAGTTTTTATTTTTAAAAAGCTTTTTGCTTCAAGATTCTGATATTGAGAAGAGGAGTAGGAAGAATGGTCTGAAACAGAGAAGGGTCAGCTTTGCCAGACTCAAAAGAACATAAGTTGCTGTTTTTGAAATGGCAGACAATAGAGATTCCAGGGGGGATATTTCTAGAGAGAAAACCAAAGAAGGGAATAAACCTACAATGAAAAAAGGCAATGACTCTCTTCTACTAGCCTGACACAGAAAAAATACCCCAAAGGGTTGTCATATACAGTTCTTTCTGTCTTGTATGTCTACACTCATGTGAGAAAACTTTTTCAAATTTTTAAGGATACAATGTATGTGTGGGTGTCTTGTGTGTGTTTCTTTTGGGGATAAAGTTGAAAGTAAAAATCCATGCAGATAGCAAGAGACAGAGGAAGGTCAAGTAAGAGATGTCTGTTGGCTCAAAGCTCAGTTTTACCTCATTCAGGGGTCAGCAAGTTATTGTTAATTTATTATAGAACTCTGAGACCTTGAAGAAGGAGTCTCCAAGTTCTCCAAGTTGAAGTGATGACACACCAGGTTTTTACCTTGGCTGACCACATGTCTTAAGGGATTCTTGCCTAAATAAAGGGAGAAATCAAACATAAATTTCTAAAAGTGAAGACCCACAGAAAGTATCCTCCCATGAATAATGCTTAAGAACCATCAAACCAGGATATTTAGCATCAAGATATTTAACAGAAGAATTTCTGGCTTTAAGTGCTCAAGGAAGGAGAACTGTCACGTTCACAAGAGACAGTTCATGTGGCAATAGGTGGGGGTCTAAGAAAGAAGTTCAGTTAAGAAAGTGGCTACTAGTGAATCACAAAGCCAAATGTGAAGGGCCTTTTGGAAAGACAAAGCCCTTGCTTAGGGGGTGGATTGGTTAGAACCAAGGTCAGGGGAATAGTGCGTTTTCATCACAAAAGGGGAAGAATATGCATCCATGCTTTTCCTAGCTAACTACCAGGTATTCTCCTCCATTAAAAGACACCAACTCTTTCCTCTCACCAAGAAATGAAAACTAAACAAAAATGCAAGTCAAGAAAACAGGGGCGGGCTGGGGATGTGGCTCAAGCGGTAGCGCAGTCGCCTGGCATGCGTGCGGTGCGGCCCGGGTTCGAACCTCAGCACCACATACCAACAAAGATGTTGTGTCCGCCGAGAACTAAAAAATAAAAATATTAAAAATTCTCTCTCTCTCTCTCTCTCTCTCTCCCCCCTCTCTCACTCTCTCTTTAAAAAAAAAAAAAAGAAAACAGGGGCCTGCCATATTCAGAAATTTTCATCATTGATTCCTTCATTTTATTATTTTAATTCCTTTTTATTTATTTATTTTTATTAGTTGCTCAAGACAATACAATGATCTTGACATATCATACATTTGATTCAAATAGGGTATGAATTCTCATTTTTCCACGTGTCAGATTGCAGGATCACATTGGTTATACAGCCATGTGTATATATACAGCAATCCTAGTGTCAGTTGTATTCTGCTGCCCTCCCTATCCCCCCTCCCCTCTCTTCCCCTCCCATCACTATTCTCTACCCATTCTACTGTGACACTTATCTCTCTCTCCTTTTTTTTCTTCCCTCCCCCCTCACACCATCGTATATGTATTTTGTGAACCCATGAGGGTCTCCCCCCCGTGTTCCATGCAAATCCCCTTCTCCTTCCCTTTCCCTCCCTCCTCTTTTCCTTGTTTTGTGGTAATCTTCTTCTCATGCTCTTCCTTCTTACTCTGTTTTGAGTCACCTCCCTTATATCAGAGAAGACATTCGGCATTTGTTTTTTAGGGATTAGCTAATTTCGTTTAGCATAATTTGCTCTGGTGCCATCCATTTCCCTGCAAATGTCATGATTTTGTTATTTTTTAGTGCTGAGTAATATTCCATTGTGTATAAATGCCACATTTATTTTTATCCATTCATCTGTTAGCTTTTAGGTTTCTTTTTCCATAAGGGACAAGGTTCAGGTTAGAATGGAATAAATAGAAGGCCTAGAGGCAGAAGGTAAGTTTTGCTCGGACTGACCAAGGGGGAGTAGTGCCAAGTTCAGTCTGAATAACTGTAGCACTTAAAGCATACCCATTTATACTGTCAAGGGGAAAAATAAAACTGGTATTCTACAGCCCAATAGGGTAAATATTAATAATAATAATAATATAGTATATATCTCAAAATAACCATAAGGGATGATTTTGAATGTACTTATCATGAGAAATGATAAAAATTTAAGGTGATAGATATAATTATCCTGACTTGATTATTACACAATGTATGCATGAATCAAAATATTACATTATATCCAATAATTATGTGTAATCATTATGTATCAATTCCAAAAAGAAAAATAATTTTAAAATTCCAAAAAGGCTCTAGGAACCAGTAGGTATCATTTCAAGGGATGAAAAACATGAAGCCCACTGGTATGGGGTGTGGTGTGTTTCCAGGGCATTGTATTTATGGTTGAAGTTGTTTAGGAGGACTCAGGACAGGGTGTCAGCATCACTAAGCTTCCCAGACTCCTAGCATGCTTTGTAGCTATTATGCTGTCCTCTGTTGCTGACAACAGAGACGGGAACTTTTGACACAGTGACAATAGAAATGAAAACAGGGCTAAAGATATGAGCACACAAGCAAAGCTTTAATTGGGGGAGTTTTCCCTCAAGGAGAGGGGATACAGCATTAAGGGAAAGGAAGATCAGCTTTCTATCTGCAAAATGGAAGGGGCAAACCTTTTATTGGGTTGCTGGGGTTTATTGGGTTACTGGGCTAGGATCTGGTTGATTATTATCTTAGTTATGGTTTTGCTAGGTGGCTCCAGAGAAAGCCTTATCATTTAAGGGGGCAATCTGGTTCTCATGATATAATTGTTTCTGCTTAGGGGATGATTTCATCATAGGATGATCTCTCTTGGAGGCCCTGCTGTTCCTAGAATCCAAGGTGACTGCAGGTATAAGGCAATGTCTAGAGACTTCTAGGCACTGCTCTTGGGGGTCTGGAATAGGATGTTGTAAAAGCTGGCATTTGAATGTCCCTGCAAATCTTGAAAATACCTAAGTTACTCTTTATCTTGGTATTCTCAGTCTTAAAGGTAAGTTAGGTAAATTTGGGGCTAATAAATCTTTTATTACTAGTTTTAGATGAACATTCTTTAAATAATTAACCTGGCTACATGTAGAATTAGCAAGAATCTGACCAAAGGTTTAAGATAATAAAGGAGACAGATACAAAATGAAGGTAGAATTATCAAGTTTTAACCTGCTTTTGGTTACCAATTGGGCATCTTCATGTTCAAGCTTTTTATTTATTTTTTTAAGTTGCAGGTGGACACAATATCTTTATTTTGTTTATCTATTTATATGTGGTGCTGAGGATTGAACCCAGAGCCTCACATAAGGTAGGCAAGTGCTCTACCACTGAGCTATATCCCCAGCCCCCAAGTTTCTTTTCTTTTTTCATCAAAGGTAGCCTGTATAAATCTTTGTTATAATTGAGGCTGCAGGTAGGCCCATTTTTGTGGTACTTTTAACGACTTAGAGGGTATGAGTTAAGGAGTTTATCTGCTCTTTGTCCCTGTGGTGGTCCCTGATTATCTCATTGCCTCCTGGATTTCATTCATCTGAACATTTTCTTTACACTTTGGATATCATTCCTCATCACAGTCCTCCACTGTACTTTGTCAGATAAGTTAGGACTGATTTGCATGAATCAATCAAAGGGGGAAAAGAAAGCCCCTGACAGCCTACCCTAAGTGTGTTTGTGTGTGTCTTTTCTGGCTGTCTCACTGTTTTATAGAGGAAAAATGTCTTACTTTTAACATACTTAATAGAGCACAGAACACTCTTGTGTTTGCTGTGAGCCCACAGCATTCTGCAATGGACACTGATTGTATCTTCTATAATTTAACCCTATTATGACTCTCCCTGGAGACAGTGTCAGATTATATAGATTGAGGAATCAGACCCCCCCAAATGTCTCCCTCAACTTCAAATGCTAATTGCATGTAGTAGGTTTCCTCCCATACTTCTGACTGACTAGTTATAAATTAGAGTTTTCATAGCCTTCTCCTTGGGTTAGATGCATTTCTTAAAGAAGCTCAGAGAATTCAGGAAAACACTTATATTTGCCCTTTTACTGCAAAGGATACATTTGAACAGCCCAATGAAAGAGATGCATAGGGCAAGGTACAGGAGAGGGATGCAAAGCTTCCATACCCTCTACACACTTCCACATGCTCAGCAACTGGAAAGTTCTTCAAACCCTGTCCTTTTGGATTTTTATGGAGACTTCATTACACAGACATGATTCCTTATGGCCACTGGCCTTTGATAATTAACTCAACTATTAGTCTCTCTTCCAGAGCTTAGGTAGGGCACTGAAAGATTCAACCTTTTCATCATGCTTTCATCTTTCTTGTGGCTAACCTCCATCTTGAAGATATTGAGCTTCTATCTTCCACCAGCCACCAGTCATCTTGTTAGCATACAAAAGACAATCTTATCATTCAGAAGATTCCAAGTGTTTTAGGAGCTCTGTGCCAGGAACTAGAGGCAGAGATATATATGTATTTGGATCATTCTCACATTCACTCTCTTTTTTCTCAACATGAAAGAGTCATGAACCTTATCTTCTTTTCCTTCCTTGTATGCTGAATTGGTTCTTCTGATTGACCATCCTCATGTTACATTCTGCCAGCAGCTTGGAACCTTGTCAACTCTCCACCAAAGAGGTAAGATTTTTCTTGCCAATCAGTGTTATCCTATATACCATCCAGCTTCCTTTTTAGGTTTGTCTTAGCCTGTGTCCAAGGCAAGGAATCTGTTCTTCTACTTGCCAAGGGGACATAAGACCTTCTTTGGAGATCTTGGGCTGTTGGACAAAATGTTAGTGAGTTTCTGGGTACTTTATACTGACTTTGGCTTTTAAGGCACTCTCACTGAAACCCAAGCCTCTTCTCAGCATCTTGACTAACAAGCTGTGGCCATGGCTATTTGTTCACTATCTAAGACTTACATATTAAGCCACATGGCTGTTCAGAGGGAAGAACTGCCCAGAAACAGAAAGTTGGACACAGTGGTAGCAGTGAACTGTTACCTGAAGATAACATAACATGTAGAAATTGGTGAGGTAGAAACATTTAAGATAAGCAATGTTTCTTTCATTCACCTTGACCAACCATATAACTCATGCTCTGTTGAAGTTGAGAAAAGTAAAAAAAAAAATATAGAAGTTTAAAAAAGTATAAAACTTAGGCTGGGGCTGTAGTTCAGTGGTAGAGCACTTGCCTAGCATGTGTGAGGCACTGGGTTCAATCCTCAGCACCACATAAAAATTAACAAATAAAAAAACAAAATAAAGGTATTGTGTCTATGTATAACTTAAAAAAATAAAAAGTATAAAACTTGAAAAATACAGTAACTATTAACTTCTCTGTGGGATAGCATCTGAAGTCCACCATTCTTTTGTGAGGTGTCAGGACACCTTTATGGTTAACTGAGTAATGGAGTGAGGTCTGGGAGATGTGTGAGGAATACTTATTCTTGTCATAGTTTAAGCAGGAGGTCAGAGAAAGATCTGTCTTCCAGTCAATTAAAAATCTCAAATTCAGACATCTTCCTGGGAAGGTAAGTTCTTTATTCAGAGGGTCTACTGCCTATATTTGAGGTTAGGGCTTAAGGGGGAGCCGAATATTGAGATTAAAACATTTAAAGCTCCAGAATATGCAACCATTCATAAGGAAATCTCTAGACCTCAGTAATACATGCTGCACACTTATTCTAACTAATTACATAATTCTATTGTCTGTTTTAACAATAAGAAATCCATCTTTCTGCAAAAAAGTTCAAAGAATGAATAAAAATTGAGTCATCTCCATCATTCATACTTTAAATTGTGAAGTTCAAGAGCACCAAATCTACCCTGAAGAAAGTCCCTTAGCCTAAACTAGGCAGGAGAGTGCACTGTTACTTCCATATTAAAGAACAGATAGAGGGTGGGGGTATGGTAGCTCAGTCATAGAGCACTTGCTTAGCATACACAAAGCCTTGTGTCCCATTTCCAGCATGGTTAATGTGGAGAAAACATCTTTTTAAAAGAATAGGTAGACATGTGTAAGAAAGCCTTTTAATTTTAGTACCTACAGGAGTTCATCTTCCCCAATTACATGAAGTACTGTTAATGGAACAAAAGAGATACTTTTAAACAACTTTCAAATCAAGGAAAAATGTGATGCTAGGCCTGGGACGTCTCTCAGGAGTATTGACTGCTCTGTGGGTGGGATGGAGTAGAAGAAAGGGGCTCAGACAGTCTCCTAGGAAGACCAGGTTCCTACTAGAGAGTCCACTGATTAGACCTAAGGTCAGGGTCAGTAGTGGGCCCAGAATAGTTAGCCATCAGTGAGGAAATCTTTTGACCTTTCTGATTTGTCCTGAATGCTTACTTCAGCAAAGCTGAAGAAGTTATTTTCTATCAAAAGATAACAGTAGCTTCCTCTCAGTAAAAAAGCAAAGAGGAAAGTGATTGAACAACAAAAGTCTGTATACTGCTAAAAACATACTAAAACAGTATTGAAATCTACCCAAGACATTTTTCTTTCTTATGTCTTTTGATTGTTTATTTCTTGTGGTGAGTTTACTGGTGGTTTATTTTTGCTGATATAATATTTTTAATAGGATATTTTTAATTGGGAATCCCCTATCCTTTCCCAGAAAAAGAAAACAAAATAAATGACAATAAGAAAAGTCAAAGAGAGACCAGGGGTTTATACACAAGTGGTTCAATAAACCCTACATCTTATTGATTTTATATTGTATATTTAAACACCAAGTTGTATAGAAATTGTTTGGAGTAAGAATGGATACTGGACATTTGAAATACCACAAAGAACAGAAAATTGGGTTTCATGCATTAAGAAGTAGCTGATGTTCTAAGAAATGCAAAGAAAAGCTGATGCAAGTCCCACTTAAAGGTATATGTCATCTGTGAGTTGAAAATGCCATTGCCATCTTATTTTGGGATAAAATGGAAGCTATGAAGGAGCAGCTATTTATTTGGATAACAACCCACATTTTGATGTTTTCTAGCCAAACTCAGGCCAGATGAACTTCTGCACAATTAGCCCATTAATTAACAGGATGGCTCATGATTATTTGATGACATTCAGCTCTCTACTTTCACACAAAACTCTATTATTAGACTTATTTCTATCACAGAGATCCAGGCACAAAGCCAGCTATGGCTAACCTTCATATTTGCATTTATGGGAAGATGATTCTCTACAAAGTGTGGGAGTCAGTGAGAACTGTGGCTGGCTATGAAAGTGGGTGTGTGTCACTGGTAGAGACAGCTTCAGCAGCAAGTTGTAAGGTCATTCCCTGGTCTATGAGAGATATCCTCTCTAACAGTGCTGCAAGAGTTACCTTGAAGGGTCCCACTGGTAGAAGATCCAAGAACAAACTTAGAACCCAGTTGCTTAGGAATGGACAAAAAGGCTTACTCTAAAGTCAGAGAGTTAGGTTCAGAGGACCTGACTTTCAGAGAAGCTGTTTGCAGATGAGAATCAAAATTTTATGCTTTTCCTTTTCTAGTCTCACGGAAAACTTCTAAGGCCTTAACCACAGTTAATTCTGAATTTCAAGGTCACAAGGCACTATTGGCAAAAGATGAGAAGAAGGAATCTGAAAGGGTCAGAAGTCCTCTAAGCTTTGCTGCATTTCAGGCATTATGCAATACCAGAGACCCTTGGAAAATACTTTGAGTAGTAAAGTGCCATCTCATTGGTGCTAGGTGGTCACAGAAGAATAGTGGGACATTTTAAACAAGTAACATCATGAATGTATAGACAAGACACTCTGATATACTATACATCTTGTCTGAGAAGGCTGCCTTACCCTATATGACCGCAGACCTTCTTTATTAGTCCCCTGGATTTACAGGAGCAATAATAAAATATTTTAGTATCATATTTCAAATTTCTAGATGGAACTCAATGCTCCTTCTCTCATTCTACAAAAGAAAATCAGCAACGAACCAGAAGGAAGGAATACAGTGGCAGAGGAGGGGAATAAAGGGCTCTGATGCAAATGATAACCAAAAGAGAACAGGGGATCTATACTAACATCAGACAAAAAAGGCTTTAATCAAAAACAGTTATAAAAGACAAGGAAGTATGTTATATAATATAAAAGGGTTAATTCACAGCAATTATATTTATTCAGCAAACTGAGACCTCCTAAATACATGAAGCAACTCTGAAAGAATTAAAGGGATAAATAGCAACACAATAACAATAGGATAATTCAATACCCCACTATCAGCAACCACACACATCTAGAACAACCTTGAACAATGCTATAGAACAATTGAATCTAACAGACATATACAGAACACTTCACTCAACAACAGCTGAGTATACATTGTTCTTAAGTGTACACAAAATTTTATCTAGGATATACCCCATGTTAAGCTATAAAATGAGTCTAGGAAATGTAAGAAGATTGGAATCTTATAAACTGTCTTTTTGAATCACAATGGAATGAAATTAGAAATCTATAGCAGAAGTAAAAACAGAAAATCATCAATATATGGAAATTAACCAACACACCAAATAACCAATAGGCCAAAGAAGAAGTCACTTAGAAAATATTTTGAAACAAATGAAAATAAAAACAGAAAATGTATTTATAGGATACAGCAAAAATAGTGCTAAGAGGAAAATTTATAGAAAGAGGAAAGACGTCAAATCATTAATCTAAATTTACACTTCAAGAAAATAGAATAAAAATTAAATCAAATGCCAGCAGAAGGAAGGAAAAATAAAGATTGAGTAGAAATGAATGAAATGGAGAACAAAAACAAGAAAAAAATCAACAAAGCAAAGAGATAATTTTTTGAAAAAACAATATCAATAAAACTGACAATCCCTGACCTAGAATATGAAAAAATAGTTGACTCAAGTAAATTCAGAAACAAAAGAGGAGACATTATACCTGATGTCAGAGAAACACAAAAAAGATTATATTAGAATATTATGAGCAATAGTATGCCAACAAATTTGATAAACTCAAAGAAATGGATAGATTCCTAGAAACACATAATTTACCACAACTGAATCATGAAGAAACAGGAAGTCAAAATAGACCAATAACACGTAAGGAGACTGAATTAATAACACAAAATCTCCTAACAACAACATCAACAAAGCCCAGGACCCATATGGCTTCTCTGGAGAATTCAAACAAAATTTAAAGAACAATTAACACCAATTTTTCCTGAAATTCTTCCAAAAAGTTAAATGATAGAGGAAACTTCTAAGCTCTTTCTATAAAGTCACCACTATCCTGATGTCAAAGCCAAGCACTTCAAGAAAAGAAAAAAAAAAAAAAAAACAGACCAATATCCCTGATAAACACTGATGCAAAAATTCTGAAGGAAATGCTAGCAAATGGATTACAATGTAACCCTAAAAGCTGTATGCACCATGGCCAAAAGTAATTTCCCAGAATGCAAAAATGGTTCAACATATGATGAATGAATCAATGTAATATACCACATTGCATAAGTGTCGTGTTTTACATATGAGATGTGCTCAAAAACTCAAGTGTGAGATAATGCCCAGAGGTGAATATTAGGAGGTGAAATGATCAGATTGTGAGAGACTATAACTTAATCACTGGATCAATCGACTGTTAACTGTGTCAACTGTAGGTAGGTAGGGTAAGCCAAAATAAACTTTCCTCCTCTAAGTTGTTCTTGTTAGGCTCTTTGGTCACAGCAATGAAAAGGGAAACTAAATAAGAAATGAAGGACCAAAAAAAAAAGATCCCATGATCATCTCAATTGATTCAGAAAAAGCATTTGACAGCATTCAATAACCTTTCAAGACAAACAATATTCAATAAACTAGGAACATAAGGAAACTGCCTCAACATAATAAAGGCCCTGTATGAAAAACACCCACTAGCATACATCAAACTTATTGGCGTGATGAAAGCTTTTCCTCCAATATCAGGAACAATACAAACATTATCTCTTTCACCACTACTGTTAAACATAGTAGTGGAAGTTCTAACTAGAGCAGTGTTAGAAATGATGTGTAGTAATTGAAACCCTTGTGCACTGTTGCTGGAACTGTGAATGGTGTGAGCATGATGGAAAACAGTATAGCTGTTTCTAATAAATTAAAAATATATCTACTGTATGATTCAACAATCTTACATCTGAGTATATATCCAAAAGAACTGAAAACAGGATCTCCAACAAGGACTTGAAGCTGGGCATGGTGGTGCACACCTGTAATCCCAGTATCTGGGGAGGCTGAGGCAGGAGGATTGCAAGTTCAAAGTCAGCCTCAGCAACTGAGTGAGGCCTTAAGCAACTTAGCAAGACCCTGTGTCTAAGGAAAACATAGAAATGGCTGGAGCTGGAGCTCAGTGGTTGAGTGCCCCTGGGTTCAATCCCTGGTACCAAAAAAAAAAAAAAAAAAAGGAAGAAGGATTTGCACACCCATGCACCCATGTTCAAAGCAGCACCATTCATAATGGACAAATGGTGGAAGCAATTCCAGTGCCCAATGATACACACAGAGGATGGAAAACCATTCTGCCTTAAAAAGGCAGGAAATCCTGTCATCTGTTACTATATGGATAAACCTTAGGGGCACCAAGTTAAGTGAAATGAGCCAACTACAAACTGATAAATACTTCATGACGCTATGTGTATAAGGTAATCAAATTCTTAGAAACAGAAAGTACTTTGGTTGTACCTGAGACTAGAGGGAAGGGGAAGAGGGAAGTTGTTGCTTACTGAGTATAGAATTTCAGATTTGTTAAACTAAAGAATTCTGAAGATCTGTTTCACAATAATATGAGTATATACTACTGAGCTATACCCTTAAAAATGGTGAAGATTGTGGGGCTGGGGTTGTGGCTCAGTGGTAGAGTGCTTTCCTAGAATGTATGGAGCACTAGATTTGATTCTCAGCACCACATATGAATAAATAAAATAGGTCCATCAACAACTAAAACTAAATAAACAAATAAATGGTGAAGATGGTAAATTTTATGTTATATGTTTTTTTACCAAAATTAAAAATAAGTTAAAAAAAGAGTAAGGGCTGTGAGTTCTGACTGAAAGTGTGCATAGGCCTTTGATATTTATTTATTTATTTAATTTTTATTTAAATTTGTTGTTGTAGCTATGCCTCAGTTCTCCTAGTCATCAATAAAGGATGATAAAACAGAACCTATTGCTCAGACTTGTTGTCAACACCAAATAAAATAGCATATGTAAAATTACTTACCACAGCTATTACCAGATAGCAAGCGATTAGTGATTACTAGCTAACAAACCCTTTAGCTACAATTCTAGAATAACAGTTTTCCTAGGATGAGGGAAAAAATGACAGCTGTAACCTTGATGTCAAACACACTCTTCCTCTCTGTTTTTAATATATATATTAGTTTTAGATGGGTACAATACATTTATTTATTTATTTACATGCAGTGCTGAGGATTGAACCGAGGGCTTCACACATGCTAGATGAGTGCTCCACAACTGAGCCACAACCTCAGCACCTTCCTTTCTTCTTTTATGTACTTCTCAGTTGGGTCAAAGTAGTGGTCTTATGAAATTGTACAGACTGGATATGAAGCAGCAACTCCTTTTTATCTCTGTTAATAGCTGCAACCTGCTAGTTTCTGCTTCTGTAATCATGCTTTCTGGGCCCCTATGGCAGGAACCAGAGCTGCCTGGAGAAAAGGGAAGACATCAAGATTATTTGCATGAGAAAGTCTTAAAACCCAGAAGTCTGTACAATATAAAAGATGCTGAGAACAAAGGGACAGTGCTTACCTTTTGGAGAGGATTCTGCTGAGCCCACACAGGTGCTCTTCTACATCCATCTCCAAGTGCCGCTTGTCTCTTACCAGTGCCATAATTTTCTATATTTTCCCATAGTTTCCATAACAGATGTTTCTGATATTCTGCCTTGTGTTCCCTAAGGCAGCTGCCTATGTACCTCATAGACCAAAACTTTGTCCCTTCAGCCCACTAAATTAACCAGATAAAGAGTAAAAGGTTTTAGCATACTTCCAAATTTCTAGAAGAATCTCAGAGCTTCCTCTCCCAACTTCATAAAACAGGAATGCTCTGGGGGAGTGGGGAATTCAGAAGAGACAGAGAAGTGTGCTGTGGTGCTTAGCAGCAAATTTAAGTTAGCAGAATTTTGATGCATTTTGAGAATTACCCATTCCTTGGGTGTCTCCTATGTGTATATGAATTATATATTAATAAAATTCTGTTTGTTTTTCTGTAGTTAACATGTCTTTTATTACAGGGATCTGTTCCAAATGACATTTATGAGGGTTGAAACAAAGCTTTCCTTTTCCTACACTTCCTACTTCCCATTCAACCAGGCAGGCAATCTCTAACCTCCATAGATTTGTGTCTTCTGGACATTTTGCATAAAGGAAATTATACAGTATGTGGCCTTTTGTGTCTGACTTATATCACTTCACACAATGTTCTCAAGGTTCAGTCATGTGATAGCATAGAGCAGACCTTCATTTCTTTTTATGATTGAATAATATGTCATTGTATAGATATAACACATTTTATCTATTCTTTAGTTGATGAACACTAGGGCTGATTTTGCCTTTTAGCTATTGTGAAAATAGCTACTATGAACATTTATGCATAAGTTTTTGTTTGAAGACCTGTTTTTGGATTTTGTGGGGTATATTTCTAGAAGTAGAATTGCTGGTCCATACAGTATATGGTAACTCTAACCTTTTTTTTTTTTTCTTTGCTGTACTGGGGTTTGAACCCAGGGATGCTCTACATCCCTCAACCCCACCTTCTTCTTATTTTGTGAGGCTGGGTCTTGCTAAATTGCTGGGGGTCTCACCAAGTTGCCTTCACTGACCTCAAAATTGGGATCCTCCTGCCACCGGCTTTCAAGAAGTTGGGATTACAAGTGTGTGCCATGGCATCTGGCTATATTAAACATTGTGTGTGTGTGTGTGTGTGTGTGTGTGTGTGTGTGTGTTAGTGTGTTACCAGGGATTGAACCCAGGGGTGCTTAACCACTGATTCACACTTCAAGCACTTTTATTTTTTAAATTTTATTTAGAGACAGGGTCTTGATAAGTTGCTTAGGGCCTCACTAAATTTCTGATACTGGCCTCAAACTTGTCAATCCTCCTGCTTCAGCTTCCCAAACTGAGGGGATTACAGGTGTACACCACTGAATCCAGCTATATTTAACATTTTTAAGGAATTGTCAAGTTGTTTTCCATAGTGGCTGCAGGATTTTGTAGCACCACCAGCACTGCATAACAGTTCCAAATTCTCTATTTCCTCTCCATCACTTATTTTCTGTTATTATTGTTGTTGTTGTTGTGTCTATCCTAGGGATTATAAAGTGGCATCTCATTGTAGTTTAGATTTGCATTTTCCAAATGATTAATAATTTTGAACATTTTTCCATGTGCTTATTGGTGTTTCATACATCTTCTTTGGAGAAGTATCTACTCAAGTACTTTGCCCATTCAAAAATTGAGTTGTCTTTTGGGTTTTATATATTCTATATACTAGTTCCTTATCACATATATGGTTTGCAAGTATTTCCCCTATTATATGGGTTGTCTTTTCACTTTCTTAGTAGTGTCATTTGATGTAAAGATTTTCAATTTTTTTTCTCTTTCAGTATTGGGGACTGCATGCAGGTCCTCACACATGCTAAGAAAGTGTTCTACCACTGGGCTACATCTCCAGTCCCCCAAAGTTTTTAATTTTAATAAAGTCTAATTTATCTTTTCTTCTTTTTATTGCTTGTACTTTGGTGTCATGTTTAAAACACATTGCATAACCCAAGATCACAAAGATTTATGTCCATGTGGTCTAGGATTTTTATGGTATTAGCTCTTATAGTTAAGTGTTTGATTCAAATTAATTTTTGTATATGGAGTGAGATGAGGTACAGCTGGAACTTCATATTTTTGTCTATGGATAACCAGTTAATTTTAACTTGCTTTTTGTTCTTTATGTACTCCAACCATTTTGATACCCTGAGGCCTTTTCATTTGCTATTTCCTCTACCTGGAATCTTCTTACCTCTCTTCTTTGTATGACTGGCTCCTGATCTTTTAGGTCTCATGTCAACTATCACTTCAGAATCTCTCCTGAATACCCCATCTATTTTAAAGTTGTCCATATTCCCACCCTCACATTCAAAGTTTATTTTCCTTTAAGAACATCACTATTTAATTAATTGTTCACTTGCTTTCTTGTCTCATTTTCCTACTAGAATGTGGGCTCTGTGAGAGCTTGGACCTTGTCTATTCTTTTATCATTGTATCTCCAGTGCATGACACATCATAGGTGGTCAACCAATCATTGCAGAATGAACATAGTGGTCCCACAGGTAGTAGCAAGACTAGTAACAATGTCCTTCACATCATTTTGCAACTAAATGGATGATCAGTTCTTATGGTGTACAAGGATAGCTTTTAATTTTCTAAAATTTTCCTGTAGGTAAGGAAAGTAAGCTCTGAAAAAGGTGAAAATGACCGCTCAAGGTCAAACAGGGAGTCTTTGATTTGTAGAGCAATTCCCACAGCATTAATTTGGCTTGTGGTAGCCCACAAGAGTGAAGGAGAAAGACACAAGAGACACATAGCTTGGAGCTGCTCAAGGCCACATCCAGGGTGCTTGAACTTGATTTTAGCCTCCCTCCCATTTCTTGAAATTTGGCTAAAATCAAGAAAGAAAACCAGGTGGTACCAGAGTTGATGGCTCTTTGCCAAGCACAGCAAATGTCAGCTACTGAGTGGCCCCTTAGAACTCATTAAAAATGAAAAAGACTTGTTAAACAAGCTGGAAATAGAGTTGCATTTCTGAGTGAGATTGGTTTTTCACAGCTCATCCTTGGTTACCTCCGGACAATGGTTGGTCGATAAAGCACTTAAAATGGAAGTATTTTTTTAACCACTCTGCCCACCCCCAACCCCCTACCCCCACATGCCCACATCCTGAGCCAGTTCTTCCTGAGCCAGCTCTTGTCCCCAAGAGGCTGTGGTGTGTGGAGAAACAGGAAGGTAAGAGGAATACTGACCAATCATTGTCTCCTTCACAAGTCCTTGTCTCTTTACTCATCCTTTAAGTGTGGGTGTTGCTCCTGCCCTTGGCCCTCATGTTTGACAAATCCTTTAGTCATATTATCTACTCTTAGTGTGGGTGTCTCCTACACATGAACTTTCAGCTCAGAACTTTCTCCTGAGCTCTAGACCCATATATGCTTACTATACATCTCTACTGAGATGCTTCACAGATGCCTTGAACCTAATAGCCAAGGTGAACCCAATCATTCACTGATCTTCATAGTCCCTCATGAAGGAGAAGGGATGGGAAGGAAGAGACACTGCTATGTGCCTTTACCCTTATCTTAAAGAATGATATCTCTGTACATATGTTTCCTAACGGTAGAAATTTAGGATTCAAACCACATCTCTCCCTTTCCTTCATACCCATTTTGGTCCCTGCCTTCAGTTTCCATTCAACCTATCTTTTGTCTCCAAGATATTTTCTGAACACATCATTTAGTAGACCTCATTGTTCTGAGACTTTGGGAAAGCCATTTAATTTTTTTAAGCCTCTGTTCCCTGTTCTGAAAGTGGGGATTTCATAAAGTTGTTGAGAAGATTACTTTACTATTCAAATTTAAGGAATGATTATTCATTAAAAGGCAAGTCCTATTGGCAAAGGTTAAGCAATATTTGCCTAGAATTCCCTGGAAATTTTTCTTTTTTAAAAATATTTTTATTGGTGCATTGTAGTTGTACATAATGGTGGGGTTTATTGTCAAATATTTGTACATACACACACACAACATAGCAATGCAATTTGGCCAATATCATTTCCTAGCACTTCCCCCCACATACCCCTTGGTCCCTTTCTTCTACTCTACTGACCTCCCTTTGATTTTCATGAGACACTTCCTCCAACTTTTCCTTTTTCCTTTGTAGCTTCCATATATGAGAGAAAACATGGCCCTTGACCTTCTGAGTTTGGCTTATTTTGCTTGACATAATGGTCTCAAGTTCCATCCATTTTCCTGCAAATGCCATAATTTTCTTCTTTATGGCTGAGTAAAATTCCATTGTGTACATATGCCACATCTTTATTCATATATTCATTGATGGATACCTAGGAAGGTTCCATAGTTTGGCTATTGTGAATTTTGTCCCTCACAAATTCTTGATGATAGGCTCCTGGGAATGTATTCCAGACATAAGGCATTTTAGAATCACTGATGTGCCTATGATATCCCCAGAAAGATGAACTGCATCCCAGGAATGGGTAATACAATATTTTTGGCTGTTAATTGGTTTACTTAATGTTGTCAAGAAAACATGATTTGTATTACAAATCACTAGACAAATGTGCACTGAAGTGGTCTTAACCCAGCACCCCAACACTTACCGACAGAATAAAACTGAAATCCATTGAATAGGGTTTTTCATATTGTGTGGTCTTTGCTTTAGCAGCTGTTGCTTCATGGCATTTTGTGAGCGAGTAGTCTGGCTTGTAGTGCTGTCTCCACTGGCCAGTCACTGGCCCGATCAGATTACCACTGTGGAAAAGGCTGTTGTATATATCCTGAGCTCTATCTCTTATTTCCTGAGCATTTTTTTGGTTCTCTTGTAACCCTTACTTCCCCTTCAGCCTCTAAGCTATCACTAAAAAGGAAGGCACACTCATCCTTTTAGCTTTTAGTGTCCTCTGGTGTGGTTGCCCAGGTTTTCAGAGCAGCCTGGCCAGATACACCACTCAGGGAAGCCAGAAAAGTGTAATAATATTGTAATTACCAACCTGATGTCAGGCAACAAAATCTGTGTGAGTGAAGTTGCCCAATTCACAGAGCTGTGTGACTTGCTTCAAGAGAGAGAGGCAAGAATAGTGATTTCTGGGTTCTGGAATGCTGCTTCTCTTGTTTCACAGAAGTTTCTAATACCCAGTTTAATTGTTCTAGGGAAAATGAACCGAGGCTATTTGGCAAATCTCTTATGCTACCAGTGGCCACTCCCACACATGATTTGACTGACTGAGAAGACAATGGTATTAGTATGAGAAAGGCTTCAAAAGATAGTGATGCCTTTGTGATAAGAGGACTGGGGTGGAAAAGAATGACAGAGGAATACTATTGATAGAGTTGGGAGACCATTTGTTCTGTCAGCTCTCTGGACCATCATTTAGCACACTGCTATAGAAATAGAATTCTATCCAAACCTTGATTAAGTGGAGTATGAGAGTGGACTTTCTGTTCCTAGGTTAATCGTCCCATAATTAGTTCAATTATTGGGATACCTTAAATGCAGGAGCCAAAAGGGAAATGAAAACTGAAGACTGGAGGTTTTAAATGCAAGATGACAAATGAGGAAAGGAAGTTTTGAGAAAAAAACTGGAGCCTGTAAATGCCAACAGTACAAAGTTATGCATTTTATAAGATGATCTCCAAATATAAGCTAGATAGTATTTTAAATCAGCCAATGCCTTCCCCTTGCTCAGGTCAGAGCTGTAAACTTACTGCTATCTAAATATGTGATAAATAGTTTCTAGAAAACCCTGAAATAAAGGGAAAAAACAAGTTGAAGGACACTCTTTCCTATAGCTGTTTGAATTTTCCTGGAGATATGTCTGAGCTGATAAGGTCTTAGAGGTCTAGAGATGGGACAAGTACCATCAGAAGCCTACTAGACTCTATTTACATAGCAAATTCTTTGTGTGCTATACTGAGCTCACAACAGGCTTGTCCATTACCTGCTACTGCAGTTAAAAGGAAATCTTACAATTCTCTATATCTTCCTTCTTTCTATCTCTCCTGTCCTAGCTAGTACTACTTTGTGGTTTGCCATGCCCCAACTCCACTGACCTTTCAATTTCTCAGCATGCCATGATCCTTCCTTCCTCAGAGTCTTTGAATTTGCAATCTTCTCTCAGCTTCTTCCAGCTGTTTTCTATTTTTTATCCTTTGGGGTTCCACACTGGGATTCCATGATTGTTCCTTTTAAAGAAGATATCTCTCAGACCTCTAAAGTAGAAGAAAGGGACCAGGGTGAGGGAGGAGGGGATCGAAAGAAGAATAGAATGTAAACTACATTATGGCAGGGTCTCTGTTTATATTCTTTTAAAAAAAATTCCTTTAGTTATACATGAACACAATATATTTTATTTATTTATTTTTGTGTGGTGCTAAGGATGGTACCCAGTGCCTCACAAGTGCGAGGCAAGTGCTCTGCCACTGAGCGGCAACCCTGCCCCCCTGTTTATCTTAACTCTATGTTTTGAGAATTTATCACAGTGCCTGATGCATGTTGAGAATTAATAAATGCCTTAGTGTGTTTCTTCTGCAACAGCAAAATTCCTGAGACTGAATAATTTATGAAGAAATTAATTTTCTCACAGTTCTGGAGGCTGAGAAATTCAACATCAAGTTACTGGCAGGATTGGTTGTCTGGTGAATGCTGCTCTTTTTCCAAGATGGCCTTATTGCTGCAACTTCTGGAGGGGAAGAACACTGTGTTCTCACATGGTTGAAGCCAGAAGGACAGAAATCTGAATGCTGTGTGAAGCCTCATTTATAAGGGCATCAATCCTCTTCACAATAGAAGGAGCTTCATGGCCTAATCACTTTTTAAGATCCTACCTCTTAATACTATTATATTGGCAACACCTGATTTTTCGGACAAAACACATTTAAACCAAGGCAGTAAGTAATGGTCGAATGAATATTAAAAAAAAATTAAGTGGTTTTCTCTCAAAACCCACTTATGGAAAATTAAAAATTAAGTGGTAATAGGATTTTTTTTACCTTTTTAAAATGTATTTAAATTCTAATTAGTTATATATGCCAGTAGAATGCTTTTGGACACATCATGCATAAAAGGAGTATAACTTTTCATTTTTCTGGTTGTACATGATGTAGAATCACACTGGTCATGTAATCACATATGCACACAGGGTATTAATATCTGATTCATTCTACTATTGTTCCTACCCCCATACTCCCTTTCTTCCCTTCACTCCCCTCTGTCTAATCCAAAGTACTTCTATTCTTCCCTAGCTGCTGTCCTTATTGTGAATTAGTATCTGCATATCAGAGAAAACATTCAGCTCTTGGAGTTTTGGGATTGGATTATTTCACTTAGCATGATATACTCCAGCTCCATACATTTACCAGCAAATGCCATAATTGCATTCTTCTTTTAAAGCTGAGTAATATTCCATTGTGTATATATACCACAGTTTCTTTATCCATTCATCTATTGAAAGGCACCTAGGTTGGTTTCATAGTTTAGCTATTGTGAGTTGAGCTGGGTAATAGGACTTTTAGAAGAGTTTTATTTAATATCTTGATGGAAATTTTTCTAAATTTGTTTTAAAAGTATATTTCAATATAAATATGCATACAGAAAGATACTCAAAATGGTTATTATAATGCAATTTAATTTAACTTACTCTATGCAATTTGGACCCAAAATTTGGTACATTAGTTAAGTTTAAAAAAAGGATTTCTGGTTTATTTTCATGTGTTATAAATATAATAAAGATCCTCCTTCAAAAGCTGTTAAAGCAGGCATCAAGATCCCTGTGCAATTTATTTTTGGTTTACTTCTGAGTAATATACAAATTGCACTATAAAAGTTAAAAAGTTGGTGCCCAGTAAAACATTTTGAAGTGTTTCAGTGCCAGCTACCATATTGCATAGCAGGGAAAAAGCCCATGTGTAACATGAAACAACTGTGATAGCTATCCCATTTTGATTAATATTGTATGTAGCTTATAAATCTACACAGACCCAAACTAATATACTTTGAATCTAAATTCCAGTGGTAAGCTGGAGCTAGTTTACACTATCTTGTGACATTCAATTGTGTGTATTTTTTGCCAACTCCACTTTCATTAAGTTGGTAACTTGAAACTGGCCATGGTGGGAGAAATTAAACTATGGGAATCAGTAAATGCCACAAATCTGGGCTCTCTTGTACCCCACTCTCCACTCTGAAGCCAATCATTAAACATTTACCAGTATACTGTATCACTGGTTAACATAATAAGTTCATCCTCTGAGATCAACAGGGAAATTCAACAAAAGAATTTTCAATTCTGGTCATTATATAAAAAGATATATGTTTCATTCCTAAGTTTTTAGTACAGAACTAAAACTACAGTACAGGCAAGGAGTATTTTTCTATATTCAGTTTGCATGAATGACAGTTTGACAGGTCAGAGTATGTGATTTGAAATTTGTAAGCACAAACTTTTCAAAATTCAAGGGCAATGGGATTCTACACCTGATTTTAGAATTGTAGAGTAGAATTCAGGTGTAGGGTATAATTTAGGTATTCCCTGGCCAATAACTATTTTAGCATAGTTATTGGGCTAGGGTTGTGACTCAGTGGCAGAATGGGTCCTCCTTGGAAGACTAGAACATAAATCCATAGTAAAAAGAAACTTTATAAAAACCAAAATAAGGAAGGAGCTCCCCAAGTAGAAGCAGATCCAACGAAGGAGGAAAAAAAGAACTTGAAATATATTGGAAAACAACATAAACACTGGTTCAAAGGAAGGACAGAGAAATACATTTTCACAAAACCACTGAATATTTGGCCTATATAACAACTAGTGTGTTGTTAACCCACAGGCAGTAGATTTGAAGAACCAATGTTAACTTGCACCTTAATGAAGCTGAACACAAGTGGCCTTTCTATTTATTTCACTATTCCCCCTCCTCTTCAAATTCTTTCTTCTAACAATTAACACACACACACACACACACACACACACACACACACACATATATGTATTTGTATGGGTATAAACTATGAGTCAACATCTTTTTTTCCTGTAAAGAGCCACATTATAAATAAATAAATAAATAGATAGATAGATAGATAAATAAATAAATAAATACTTTAGGCTTGGTAGATCATAAGGTCTCTGTCATAACTACTCAACTCTGTAATTGCAGTGTGAAAGCAGTCATAGACAATACATAAATTAATAAGTTGTGGTTGCATGCCAATAAAACCTTACAAAAACAGACAGCCTACTTGATTTGGCATGCACAGTCTCTGGCTTGCTGACCCATTGTCTAGACTGCAAAATGTGGGAGTATTGACACTGCTTGAGAAATGCTACTATAGAGAGCAATGTTTGATGAACCAGGGATGGGGATGGGACTGTGTATCAGAATTACTAGTCATTGTATCTCATTTTTGCAGAATCTCTAATTCTAGACTATTCAAAGATAGAATTTAGGTATTCCCTGGCCAATAACTATTTTAGCATTATTAAAAGTACTACATTGCCAATCAAAATCCCAATGGCATTTCTTGTAGAAATAGATAAAGCAATCATGAAATTCATATGGAAAAATAAAAGACCCAGAATAGCAAAAGCAATTCTAAACAGGAAGTGTGAATCAGGCGGTATAGCGATACCAGATTTCAAACTATATTACAGAGCAATAGTGACAAAAACAGCATGGTACTGGTACCAAAACAGGCGGGTGGACCAATGGTATAGAATAGAGGACACAGAGACTAATCCACAAAGTTACAACTATCTTATATTTGATAAAGGGGCTAAAAGCATGCAATGGAGGAAGGATAGCATCTTCAACAAATGGTGTTGGGAAAATTGGAAATCCATATGCAACAAAATGAAACTGAATCCCTTTCTCTCGCCATGCACAAAAGTTAACTCAAAATGGATCAAGGAGCTTGATATCAAATCAGAGACTCTGCGTCTGATAGAAGAAAAAGTTGGCTCCGATCTACATATTGTGGGGTCGGGCTCCAAATTCCTTAATAGGACACCCATAGCACAAGAGTTAATAACAAGAATCAACAAATGGGACTTAATTAAACTTAAAAGTTTTTTCTCAGCAAGAGAAACAATAAGAGAGATAAATAGGGAGCCTACATCCTGGGAACAAATTTTTACTCCTCACACTTCAGATAGAGCCCTAATATCCAGAGTATACAAAGAACTCAAAAAATTAGACAATAAGATAACAAATAACCCAATCAACAAATGGGCCAAGGACCTGAACAGACACTTCTCAGAGGAGGATATACAATCAATCAACAAGTACATGAAAAAATGCTCACCATCTCTAGCAGTCAGAGAAATGCAAATCAAAACCACCCTAAGATACCATCTCACTCCAGTAAGATTGGCAGCCACTATGAAGTCAAACAACAACAAGTGCTGGCGAGGATGTGGAGAAAAGGGTACACTTGTACATTGCTGGTGGGACTGCAAATTGGTGCGGCCAATTTGGAAAGCAGTTTGGAGATTCCTGGGAAAGCTGGGAATGGAACCACCATTTGACCCTGCTATTGCCCTTCTCGGACTATTCCCTGAAGACCTTAAAAGAGCATGCTACAGGGATACTGCCACATCGATGTTCATAGCAGCACAATTCACAATAGCTAGACTGTGAAACCAACCCAGATGCCCTTCAATAGATGAATGGATAAAAAAAATGTGGCATCTATACACAATGGAGTACTATGCAGCAATAAAAAATGACAAAATCATAGAATTTGCAGGGAAATGGATGGCACTAGAGCAGATTATGCTTAGTGAAGCTAGCCAATCCCTAAAAAACAAATACCAAATGTCTTCTTGGATATAATGAGAGCAACTATGAACAGAGCAGGGAGGAAGAGCAGGAAGAAAAGATTAACATTAAACAGAGACATGAGATGGGAGGGAAAGGGAGAGAAAAGGGAAATTGCATGGAAATGAAGGGAGACCGTCATTGCTATACAAAATTACATATAAGAGGTTGTGAGGGGAATGGGAAAATAAACAAGGAGAGAAATGAATTACAGTAGATGGGGTAGAGAGAGAAGATGGGAGGGGAGGGGAGGGGGGATAGTAGGGGATAGGAAAGGTAGCAGAATACAATAATTACTAATAGGGCATTATGTAAATTTGTGGATGTGTAACCGATGTGATTCTGCAATCTGCATTTGGGGTAAAATTGGGGGTTCATAACCCACTTCAATCTAATGTATGAAATATGATATGTCAAGAGCTTTGTAATGTTGTGAACAACCAATAAAAAAAAAGTACTACATATGGCCCATCTCCTGAACACATTACCAGAAATATCCCCTTCTTAAATCTTTCCCACATGATATTATAAAAGCATCACTGAAGAGCAGTTTTAATTGAGAAAATATGAAGGGCCACATGATGAAATCAATTTATTTCTAAGAAAACTATTAGCTGTTAAATTTTAAACAGGAGAGGATGTAGTAGTAGCTCAGTGGTAGAGTGTTTGTCTAGCATGTGTGAGGCCCTGGGTTCAATCCTCAGCACCACATAAAAATAAATAAATAGAATAAAGGTATTGTGTTCATCTACAATTAAAAAAATTTAAAAAGGAAGTAAAACTTGCCCTATAGATAATATTGTTCAGTATATACATTAAGTCTCCCTATTATTTCATTTACAGGAACTGGGGGCACAGTGAAAAGAAGTTAAAAAGAGGAAACATACGTGAATATGCCACAGTGAATTTCACCATCATGTACACCCACAAGACACTAATTTAAAAAAAATTACATAAATAGCAGAAAGATGGGTAGAGTAGAGGGAAGGGAACAGGAAGAGGGAGGAAGTGGGGGAAGGGGAAGTACTGGGGACTGATTTGAACAAATTATATTCCATGCTTTCATAATTGTATCAAAATGAATCCTAATGTTATGTATAACTAAAAAGAACTAATACAAATGCAAAAGAGGAAATTAGAAATTGCAGTATTCTTAAAGTTCCCCAAATGACAGGTGTAGCCACTAAGTGAAAGGCAATGTTTACCAGTGCACAGAGTGAAATCAACTACTTTTCATGACTAAATTTTCATCACTTACATACAGTTACTATGAGTCTGCTAATATTCACTTACTTTTCATGAAGGAGAGCCTAGCACTTCTCTTTATACAACCCTATATCTGAAGCAGTGATTACTAAGGGGATGGCAACTGGGAGATGATTAAAATTATCTAGGGAGCTCACACTACCAAAAGTCTGACATTCCACCCAAGAGGTCATCTCTTGTTCTCCCAGAAACTGCCTCAGTAAGCTATTATTACAGATGGGAATGTGGTTTATCAGTGCACAGAGGAAGAAAAAAAATGTTAGAAACTGCTGATGGTAAATAGCTGGATAAACAAATGCATGCATGAATGTGAGGCTATGTCAGTGATAAAAGACAGGATGCACACTCATACCCACTGCAGGCAGGAAAAACTTTAGTAACTTCATTAAATAATTCTGATGGATATATTAAATGGCTAGTTAATTTACTCTCTTTTTTTATTATTGCCACAAAATTTTAGTAAACAGGACTGACAACTTTTATAGCCTTCTGGGAAGGCAATTGGGTCATTATAGAAGCATCAATACTTTGGATCCAGTCACATATGCTCTGTTAAGGTAAGCTATTTACCATTCTTCCTTCCAACTCATTTTGATTTGTAAAGCTAAGTTCCCTGTTGACAGGGCATCTAGAAGGGGAAATGAGATACATATGTAAAAAAATTAATACAATGTAGAAGGTGACAAATTTCCCCAAATAAATGTAGAGTATCAGGGATATTCAAAGATGGAAGAGATAATATCAGGTTGAAGTACAGCATCAGATAAAACTCCATCCATTTCCAGACCTCTTACCTCTTTTCCCAGTCAGAAAAGCAGTTACTGGTACCTTGTGATAAATTAGACACTGAGTTGCAGTAGTTCTGTCATTTAAAAAGGTATCATTTATCCCTTTCAATGTGCGCTTTTGATAGTTTATTTTTAAATGTTTTTATTAGTGCATCATAGTTATGCATTTTATTGAGGTTCATTTTGACATAATTATATATGCATATAATATAATCTGCCCCATTTCAGTCCGCAGTACATCCTCCTTCTCCCTCCCTGATCCCCTTCCTCTCTTGCACTGTCTTCCCTGTATATATTTATTGATAGTTTCTTAAATGTAACTTGGCTACATCTTGGACCCTAAGATCCTTCTGTTGGAGTGTCATCCCCATCAGACAGTGTAAGTCAGTTTTGGGAAAAGACGATATTCTGTCTTGCTCCACTGAACCATGGGTTCTCTCAGTTGTTTCCATTTGTTTAGATCTGATACTGAATCTCTGTGGTGAGGATGATTTAGGACTTTCAAAAAAGTTAAGAAGAATTTGTGTTCCTCAGCAGGCATTTGGGCAGCAGGTGAGCAAGTGAGATAGATACACACTTCAAGCACGGTGTATAGCTACACACACACACACACACACACACACAGCTGACTTGGCAGCTGTGAAGTTGGAGGTGGGGAACTCAGTACCTGCTAAGCTAGTTTCTACTTCAAGTGCCTGCCTGTCTGAGGCTGTTTGAAGCCTCCAGCGTGGTTAGAGTTAATTCCCATTAGGTTGGACTCCGCCCCTCTCTCCCAAAGGTAAAGCAAGGTTTTCAGGCATCACTGCAAAGAGCAGCTGGGATTCCCATCCCTGTCTGACAAGCTGTGAAGAGAAGTTGTTGCTCAGATCTGAACCCGAAGAGAGGGAACAAGTCAGTCAGTCTTCATGGTCAGAAGGTAAATATGCAACTTGGGCCAAATGCAATTGAAACAGCTGGATAAGAAACTGCTTTGCTCTCCCCTTGCTCAGCCCTCCTTCCCTCCTTCCTTCTTCAGGCTTCCTGTCCTTTCATCTCAAAGCTCAGAGAAGCTGTTTTCCTCCCAAGGGCAGCCTGGTGTATTTTTACTTCTTCATAGTCTGTTGTTTGCACAGAGGCTAAAAGGAACCAGAGCTGGAATCTTATTTCATATTGACAAGCTTTGAGGACCTAAGGGTTAAACGCTAGCTGGTTTCCCCAGGGGAGTTGGTAACCTGAGGAGAGTCTCTGGGAGTTGGAGGAAGGGATTTTGTTCTGACTTGTCTATGAGAGTCAAAATGGATCCAGTTTCCCCGATGTGGTAGGTTGTGGTAGGTTGATCTCTTAGACGTGTTTAATTGGGGTTTTGGGACTGAAATGGGGTGATGAGGCTAAACTGAAATGCAAATGTACAGGCCAGTAGGGCTGGAAATAGAAGATAGTATTCATTTAGTAAATATTTAGCAGTTCCTACTATGCGCTGAGCATGATAATTTCCAGATGAACCTGAAGCAGTTTAACTATAAATCCATTCCTGCAAATAGTATCAGCCAAATGGTGGAAAACTAAAAGCAGAAAGAACCTAGGAATGAGAAAAAAAAAAAAAACACTGATAATGTGAGTGGTCATGGAGTGAGAGTCTAAGAGGAGTGATGTTCCCCTCTTGGGTGACTTCAAGTCTTCTCTATTACTTATGAGAGAATGGGGTCTTGTCTGGTAATAAGGGAGAGAATTGATATGTACCATGGTGTTAGGTACACCACAGACATTATTTCATTTGAACTTATGCCTCATCATCTCCATTTTATAGATGAGACTGAAACTCAGGTTTTAATTCATCCACCTCAAGTTCACATCACCTGTAAGGGGCAAAACTCAGGACCTGATCTTATATCTAATTACAAAAAATCTAGACTCTTTTCCATTAAAACAGTATTCCTCAATTAAAAGTTGCCATAAGAATCAAGTGAGTATTTTACAAAATGCAAACTCCTATACGTTCAAATTCAGTGAATCTGGGAGGCATGGGTCATAGGGTGATTCTGATGGAGGGAGTTAGAGCCCCCACTTCGAGAAGCACTCTTTTGTTTTTCATTTATTATTTTTATTTGTTCTTTTTAGGTATACATGACAGTAGAGTGTATTTTGACATATTATACATACATGGAGTATAACTTATCCTAATTAAGATCCCATTCTTGTGGTTGTACATGGTATGGAGTTTCACTGGTCATGTGTTCATACATGAACATAGGACTGCCACCTTCTAACTCCTCTGAAGTGGTTAGAGAAGCATTCAGTGCACCTTCTTCCCACACTGGCCAGATCTACTCAACGGAGATAGTCAGCTCTTGATGGTATTTTATTTCCAGCTGAGGCCATAGGGGTAAATGAACTATTGAGGAATAATAGCTATTAGCCTAAGGGCATTGGTCATGCTTTACTAGTTAGTGCATTGTTTTTTTAAAATATATTTTTTTAGTTGTAGATGGACAGAATACATTTATTTATTTATTTATTTATTTGGTGCTGAGGATGGAACCCAGTGCCTCACATGTGCTATGCAAGTGCACCACCACTAAGTTACAATCCCAGCCTAGTGCGTTGTTGATCGGGCTTCACCATGTCTTGCCAGAGCAGCTGGTAGAGGGACTTTCTAACCAGCTGAGTTTCTGATGTTGGACTCTGAGCCAACCAACTGATCATGAAGGTAGGGACACAGGTAGACTGTCCACCCAGAGTAAAAACTGAGCTGAAGATCTCTAGGTGGCAAAGCAAAGGCAAATGGGAGTTTAATGAGCAGCATTTTGAAGAAAGGGAGAAGATCATGTGAAAATTTGGGAAATCATTCCTGCTCCCACTTTCCAACCTCAAACTCTAAAGAAAGAGAGTAGCCTTGAACCTGATGCAGAGGCTCATTTTATTAGCACTTTTTAGATCCTTCTGGATTTTTGATTGCTTATTTGTTCCCCTCTCTCCATGTACTCTCTGCCTTCCTGCCTTTTAGTGCCTTGCTTACTTAAGAGCATCTCCACCTTGGGATGATGAGAGCAAATAAATAATTATCTAACCCAATACAGCTAGTTTTTCTAGTTTCTATCTCAGACAAAAAGAGGAAGGAAGTGGAAAGAAGGCCTGAAAGGAGGTTCAGCAAGCTTTAAAGTAATGGTCAAAAGTGAGGTCTTCCCTCATATGTGGAATCTAGAGGAGAAAAATAGGGCGGGAGGAAAGGGATGACATGAAAGCAGAAGGGATACCATTAGGGTGGAAGGAGATAGTATGGGATGGGAGGATGGGAGATGCAGAATTAATTTTGAAATTAATCAAAGTATATATATATATATATATATATATATATATATATATACACACACACACACACACACACACACACATATATATACTGAGGATTGAATCCAGGAGTACTGAACCACTGAGCCACATACCCAGCTTTTTTATTTTTTAATTTTGAGACAAGTTGCTAAGTTACATAGGGTCTCACTAAGTTGCTAAGGCTGGCTTTGAACTTGCAATCATCCTGCCCCAGCTTCCAAGTTGCTGGGATTACAGGAGTGTGCCACTGCACCCTGGCTCAAATCATGTTTTTATGTATACGAAAATAAACAACTATTAAATCCACCATTCTGTATAGTTGAGATGCACCAATTAAAAAAGAAATGAGGTCTTCTTAGAATCATCCAGATACAAATGGAAAATAAAGCCCTTGTGTGACTACATTATGGAATGATTTCAGGCAGAGGAGAACTTGGAACAACTCCCATGGTGAAGATATCCAGAGGAGGAAAATCTTCTAAGGTACACAAGTGGCAGGAAATATGGAGAGACATGTTTGGGATATGGTAGTAGATTTTTTTTAAATGTGTCTGAAATAGAAAGATCTAGAATGGTTGGGCTGCTTATATGCCCAGCTTGATATGAAGAGTGACATTGGTCAAAGGCATTTCTATGGAGTAGGACTCTTTACATACTAGATACATGTTTGCCTATCTTGCTCATTTCCTAGAGAAGTCTCAATGTCAAGATGTATTTGTAACAGGCAATGCACATGGAGAATGGGGACATGAGAAAGGCCTGCTCAAATTCCTTTACCAACATGAGTGCCAATAAAGTAGCTCCTCACAGACCTGTTCTAAGAAAACAGTTTTGCAGCCATGTTTTCCTCAGCAGCTGTAAGTCAGAGACTCCCTTCCTGACTACTTCCTGTTCTGATTATTTAACTCACAGGCTCTTTTGACTGGACCTTGGCACTCTTAGTAAAGAAGTGCTTTCTTTAACTCAGAATTTACACAATAAGCTCCAGTGGAAACAAAAGTTTTTTTGTTTGTTTGTTTTTGGTGGGGTCTGGGGAAGAGATGAGGTAGAGGAAGGACTTGGTTTATTTTTCTCCCCTAAGAAAAATATAAGAGCAATGTTGCCAGTTTCATTGATACTAAATGCCTACATATGAGTTAGCACAAAAGTGACAAAAACGAAAACAAAGACTTGGCCATGGGACATCACAGGAAGAGAAAGAGTGATCATTTTGGGTGAGAAAAGGCTAAAGGTAATCTACCAACAATCAGAGTCTAGGGCCCTAATATGGAGGACAGTGGCCAGTTGTTCTCCATTCTATCTGAGAATCCAACAAAGGCTTTAATTTGCAGCAGAAAAGGTTTATAAATAGATATAGGGGCTGGGGATATGGCTCAAGCGGTAGCACGCTCGCCTGGCATGCGTGCGGCCGGGGTTCGATCCTCAGCACCACATACCAACAAAGATGTTGTGTCCACCAAAAACTAAAAAATAAATATTAAAAAAATTCTCTCTCTCTCTCTCCCTCCCTCCCTCCCCTCTCTCTTTAAAAAAATAAAATAAAATCACTTAAAAAAAAGAGATATAACAAGTGATTTATCAACAGTGAGAATTGTTAAGTTACTGTGAAGATTTGTAAATGACCCTTTCTGTACTCTTTCTTCTAATTTTCTTTAAAAGTAGTAGAAATGACCATTTGACATGCATGGCTTATGGCTTAGGTGGGTTTCCTACATTCTGTGGGTTGAGGTGACCATTACCTATGGGGCAGTGTTAGAATAGCTAGCATATCTTTAAAGATTAATCAACATTAGACTTTGGGAAGGACAGTGAATGTAGGAGAGACTCCATGCTTCCACCCTACTCATTACAACATTCTGACCACACTAAGTACATCTCATACAACAAACTCTTAGAAATAGGCATATGACTAATTTAGCAAATGGATAAACTAAGGGAGAAAGACAATGTAATACCTAAAGAGAGAGAATCAAATGCAATTCTATCAATGCCCAGTTGGTTACTGGACCACTCAGCAAGAGAATTATGGTGAGTTCTTGGCTCCTGACATACAGTGTGACATTTCCGGACAGGGAAGCAAAGTTATTGCATACAAGAAGCATACACAAGGAATTAGGATAGAATTAAGTGTAGCATTGTTTGTGATTTTTATTGATGTGAATCCAAAGTGACATAACCAGTTTCTGGGAATGAACTTGGACCACTTTGAAGAACTGTCATGAAGAGGATTACTTCAATACAGGTGATGGAACTAAAAGCATTTGATAAAATGCACTTCCCTGTCTAGCTAGCACATGTACACTGGAGCAGTGTGAATCCAGACCCCATATGTCCTGATGCTTTCCTACCCAACCATGGAAGAAGCCAGGCTGAAGCTTATGTGCTCAGGAAATAATGAGTGATTGAATCTCTGAAATCTATTCCTTGACCTCATAAGGTCAAGTCTATGATTCAGAAAGGTAAACATTCAGATTTTAGAGGTTTTATCTCTCCAATGTGGAATTTCATGGTCATTTTTAACATCTGGGGAGAAAAACTTAGCAAATTTTTTGGGTCAGTGATTCTCATGGATGGTTCTGGCTTACAACATCTCTAGTCCTAAATGGGATGACCGTCTCATTCCAGGTTATTTGAAACTTTTCTGATTTTATCACTGAATGTCCCACATCCCAGAACATTCTTCAGTCCCAGGCACACTGGCATGGTCATTCACCCTAATCCTAAAGGAAATAAGGACAATGAGGTTTGGGTTTTTTCCCCCTAAAATTGAAAGTACTTAATTTAAATTCTGAAGGGCAATGAGTTTTTTTGGTTTTTTTTTGTTTGTTTTTTTTGTTTGTTTGTTTGTTTTTTTACAGCTAAACACATTTCAAATGAATTTTGAAATTCATCTTTCCTACATCTTGGCTTCTGAATGCCACTTGTAAAATGAAATCTTTGTGACAGTGGTAGATAGTATAATAGTTTACTTAACAGCCTTATTTGTCACAGATGGGGTCAACCTTATATCAGAATCCTTCTGCTTTTTTCTATCATAGTCTGGGTACCACTCACTGATATATAATCACTTCCTCTGTCTTAGGTTCTCTGTTCCTCATACTTGTTGTCACATGAGAACTTTTGATCTCAAGGTTAATGTGCATGGGGGACATATGGGGTTACTTCAGACTCCAAGTGCTAAGCTTTAAAAGCTGATACTTTTCTTCTCATGGTATGTCTGGGTAAACTGGCCTTTCTCCTACCTTCCCTATCTTCTTCTCAAATTCTTCCCCATTCTTAAATATTTTTTGAAGTTTTAAATGGGAAGTCATGGAGGCTTTTAATTATAATACTAGTGGGGTGATAATATAATACTACTGGGGTAATGCTATGGGGGAAGGCTGCAGATGAAGGAGAGGTGGAAAAGTCACCTTGCTTTCTGACCCTCAGTTTACTTTTTTGTTAATTGAGGGATAATACCCACTTTCTTACTATCCTAAGAAGATGGTTCAGCAGAGCACATGTGTTCAAAAGGGATTGTGATGATGCTGCCAGTAACTATTTATCAGCTTTTTTCTCTCCTGTTCTGGCTTGGGTTTATTCACCAGGAAATGAATCCATAACAGAGGGCTGCCTGTGCTTTTCATAATCATACAAACTCCAACATAACTAGCAGGAGCATTACGTCATTGTGGCCAAGGATACCTGCTTTTCTAACAGCAATTACTCAAAACAAGTTCCATTTCTCCCCCTGTTGCCTTCAATCCCTCATCACATCTTTCTCTCATTCCCTCCACTCTCAGGCACAAAGCCTTATTCCCAGGGGCCCAGCTCAGGGCACTTTCTTCCCAAACCCTAACATTCCAAAGTAAGCACCTGCAATTTACGATCTCTGCTCCCTTCCTGCACAAAACACACAGCACAAAATACATATGTATCAAGAAGGGAATTGTGGTGGGGAGAAAAAAAGAACATTATACTAAGAATTAAATAACTAGGCTCTGGTTTGGCCAGTGTACCTTGCTAGCATTTTACCCTTGGGTAAATCACTTCCTCTCCATTTCCCCATCTGTAAAGTGATGGGAATGGGGGTTAGCATTGTGTGGTAGCAAAGTGCTGGCTTAGGAATCTGTAGATCAGGTTTCTGTTTCCGGTGTTGCTGCTTGCTAACTGTGACTGGGGAAAATCACTTCCCCCTTTACTGGTCCAAATTCACCCCATATGTAAAACAAGAAAGTTGGATTAGGTGATTCATTTAGGTCCCTGCCAGTCTGGAAATTGGATGATTCTATGAAAGGGTTTCATTAAACAAACATGAATTGTAATACCTACCCTGTGCCAGGCAGTGTTTGATGATGCTTGTGAGAGGGCTCATGTCTGAGACCTTGAGACTCTGAATATGACTGCTACTTGTTCCTGTTTAGCATCCCAAATTGGCAATGTGGCAACCCCATACTAGTTCCTGTCCATCTCCTTTTTTTGGGCCTTATCACCATCTCCCCTCTCCAGCCTCACTACCTGTAACTTTTAGCAATGGTGATGAATCATGGAGATGTTTCTGAAACATACTCCACCATCTGCCTGCTGGAGACATTCACAGTGCTGTCATCAAGCTGCAGTGTGGTCTCCAGCCGCCCTAATACAGAACCTAGCCAGAAAGCAATGGCAGATTAATGGATTGGGAGGAAGTGGTGGATTTTTGATTGAAGGGTCTGTAAAAACCATTTAGGAGCTGGGCTAAGGAGACTAGATCTGGAAAATCTCTCAGCATCTTGAAGCTGAGATGACTTGTTCCGAAAGGGACCTTGAAGGGTCCTTACAACTATGTATGTCTGCTACAAGGCAGGGAATGCATAATTATGATCTGTTTGAGAGACATGAGAAACTTTCTTCACTATAGCTAGCAAATAATGAGGAGGCTTTCATTTGTAGCCAGTCTAGAGTTAAACACCACTGGTTGGAATGTTGCCTTCCATTTTGGTTGTCTGAAAAGTGACTGAATGGTAGTCTCTCAGTGACTGGAATAGAGTACAAGACTGGGCTTCTATCATTTTATTCTATCCATTTCAACTTGGCTGATGTATCCCACTGAAAAGCCTACAGTAACACACTGTTAGACATCCTATCTAAGTCAAATTGATACATCTCATAGCTCCACGGTGAGCTCTCCTGCCCATCCATAAGGGACAGGTCTGTGATTCATCTTCCTTCTTCACTTTCTGAAAACAACTTTGTTCCTCACCTCTCAAGATATTGCCTGTTTCCAAGCCTGCAGATCTGCAAAGCTGTTCAGCTGGAATTCCCAGAGACTCTTGAAGCAGTTTTGTCTTCCTACAGATTCTCTTCCTACCACTAGGTCTAAGCAGTATGCCACAAGTTATAAGATGATGGATCTGGCTACACTGGGTTGGCAGAGCAGTGACTAATTCAGTTCTATGATTATTCCACTGCAGGATAGTGACTACAGAACTCTGAACCAAGCAGAAGGAAAGAAAGATGGAAAGCAGGATCCCAAAAGGACCCAAATTGTCTTTGAGAGGCTAATCTCATGCAGAAGCAAGG
Source organism: Spermophilus citellus (assembly GCF_964194105.1). Taxonomy (NCBI): domain Eukaryota; kingdom Metazoa; phylum Chordata; class Mammalia; order Rodentia; family Sciuridae; genus Spermophilus; species Spermophilus citellus. Next base: position 110,638,067 of record NC_138190.1, on the reverse strand, counting down.
GCCAAGTGGCACATAAATGAACCCCAGGACTGGTCGTTTAGATGAAAAAATCAGCCTGTGGAACCTACATGCTAACTTTTCCATTTGGTACTGTGACCCAACTGATCTTCCCATCCCTGCAGAGAAACCTGAGACCATGAGGAGCAGCTTGACCTTGGTTGGGACCCTCTGGGCTTTCCTGTCCCTTGTTACTGCTCTGGCCAGTTCTACTAGTTACTTCCTGCCTTACTGGCTCTTTGGATCCCAGTTGGGGAAGCCAGTGTCATTCAGCACATTCCGGAGATGCAACTACCCTGTACGGGGAGAGGGGCACAGTCTGATTATGGTTGAAGAATGTGGGCGCTATGCCAGCTTCAGTGCCATACCAAGTCTGGCCTGGCAGATGTGCACAGTGGTAACAGGTGCTGGCTGTGCTCTGCTGCTCCTGGTGGCACTGGCTGCTGTCTTGGGCTGCTGCATGGAGGAACTCATCTCCAGAATGATGGGACGTTGCATGGGAGCAGCACAATTTGTAGGAGGTAAGACTGTGTCCATGGGGTTGAGTAAGTAAGAGAGCCTTAGGATGGGGAATGTGGGGATTATGGCCTTATGCGAAAATCCACCCACATCTCTTCCACTTTATCTAACTCTAAGTTATGAATGGTGACTTTTTTGAAATATGTAGTCTAGGAATTCCTAAAGTGCAACATACATCAGGGTTTTATTCACAGAAAAATTGGCTAGTAGGCAGAATTGATATTTGTTGCATGGCCTTTATTTTTGCACCTGCAGGGTATCCATTTAAGAATATTATCCAGGGGCTGGGGATGTGGCTCAAGCAGTAGCGCGCTTGCCTGGCATGCGTGCGACCTGGGTTCGATCCTCAGCACCACATACCAACAAAGATGTTGTGTCCGCCGAGAACTAAAAAATAAATATTAAAAATTCTCTCTCTCTCTCTCTCTCTCTCTCTCTCTCCTCTCTCACTCTCTCTAAAAAAAAAAAAAAAAGAATATTATCCAGAAGTTGATCTCAAAGTAAAAGAGAGTACAATAGTGGTCCCTAGAGGCCAAGAGGGGGAAGAGGAAGTGAAATAGATGGAGGTAAGATAAGTTAAAATATAGTTAGTTAGGAGGAATAAGTTCTAGTGTTCTATATCATCGTAGGGTGACTATAGTCTACAATTTATTGTATATCTTATATAGAACTTGAAGAGAAGAGTTTGAAGGCCCTCAACATAAAGAAATGTTTAAGGAGATGGAAATGCTAACTTCTCTGATTTGATCATTATATATTGTATACATGTATCAAATTATTACACTGTAGCCCATAAATGTATATAATTATTATGTGTCAAACAAAAACAAAAATAATAACAATGGACTGGGGTTGTAGCTCAGTTTTATAGCACTCTCCTAACAGGTGTAAGGCACTGTGTTCAATTCTCAGCACCACAAAAACAAAACCTAAATAAAATAAAGGTATTGTGTCCATCTATAACTAAACTACTTACCAAACAAACAAAAACAAAAACAAAAAAGCAAAGCAAAAATCCCATTTCATTATGGACTTCACTGATTGGCATAGTTAAATTCACTGAAATAGAATTATTCTCAATGCAAAAAAATTATAAAGAGAATATTATTCACTTCTCTCTTCCATTGACAGCAACACATGCTCTAGTGTTCTTGTTCCAATATGAACTTGATCCCGAAGAACACTGCTTTCTGGTAGTTATCTCGGAGGACAGTGATCTGATAAATACATACACATAGGTACTAATTACTAACAGTCCTCATTAAAGAAATGCACCTCTAATTAGTTAAATGCTAAGTGCCAGACACAATGTATATGACTCCTTTATCCTTGTTGGACGGCCATTCACTAATTCTACTCAGGTTTCTCATGGCCTTGATCCACCCTACAATGTCCTTTCACTTATTCAGTTTCCTCTTAATTTTAGTGCAAATAACCTGAGACACTGGGAGTCTGGATGGGCTAGGAAAGAGCAAAATGCCATAATGTCGGACTGCAGGAAGACAATGGGAGGCAGTTAATTTAGACCATTTGAGAAGAAATCCCAAATTAGATAGATAAATATATGTGTGCATATTTGTGCTATTTTTAAGCCTAGATGGGGCACTAGGAAAAGTCCACTGATAAATTCATTGTTATTTCAGGGTTTTAGAATCATTATTTAATTCATCAACACTATCACCTGTATAAGCACAACAGTATGGATGACTAGAGTCATGAAAGTTGGATTTCACCTCTATTTCTTTTACCACAGTGCTGTATGGCTCTTATAGGCAAATGATGTGACTTTTCCTGTGCTTCATTCTCCTCAAATTTATCCCCTTAAAAATTCAGTTCATATCTGAATTTTGTTTCCTTTCTCCAATGATGTCATTCAGTTAATTGGCCTTCAAGTGAGATGGTAGTGATGAGCTTAGGCACTGATTTTCACCTGAGGATAGATTTGCATCCCCTCTCCCATGAGAGGACATCTGGTTGGTTAGGCCTGGAGACTTTTTTTTTTGTACCAGTGATTGAACTCAGGGACCCTTAACTACCGAGCCACATTCCCAGCCCTATTTTATGTTTTATTTTGAGTCAGGGCTTCACTAAGTTGCTGAGGTTGGCCTTCACCTTAGAATCCTCTTGCCTCATCCTCCTGAAGTCATTGTAATTATAGGTGTGCACCATAGAGCCTAGGTTGGAGATATTCTTGGTTATTGAAATTTGGGAAGGTAGCTCTTGACATAAGTGGGTAAAGCAAAGGAACTGCTCACCATCCTATAATTCACAAGAGGAAGACACCTCTATACCTCAACAACTAAAAAGCATCCAGTCCCAAATGCTGATAGTGCCAAGACTGAGAAACCCTGGACTAAGATACCATGGTTTCCTGGCCTGCATATGTAAAGCCCCAGATTTTTCTTGTTGCACCACTTGAGGGGATGCTTTCTGGTTCTTTCTTTGAACATACTCTCATTGTAAAAATCTAAAATCTGAGTTACCATTTTAGCTACCCTCCTCTCTGAATTTTCCTACATTTTAGTCACTGATGGGTTTTCTAGCCACACTGAAAAGTTTAATTAGAATAGTTCCTTTCTTTTCCTTAAAAACCATGGTACCAAACCATCAGATGCTAATACTGATATAAGCCAATGATTTTATTTCCCTTGGGGAACTCCCTGGGTACCACATGGAGTGCCACTTTGGGAACTGAATTGGTATCACCTTTCACCTATATTCTTGGGTGTGTTATTGTTAATTGAGCACTTCTATGGAAACGTTATTTTAGCAATTGACACTTGACTGACAGGAGAGATAGAATCCTTCCCATCAAAATTATAGCCCCAGGGCCCAGCTCAGTGCCTGGCACAGAGCAGGTGTTCAGTTAACTATAGAAAGGATGAATGCACGGCTAAAGAAATATTTACTTTATGTTGGGATACACAGGACATGTGAGATCTGGGTTAGTTCATATACTTTTTATTTTTCCAGGTTTCTGTGTAGAGCTATTAACCCCCTGAGCTTTCTTGTCTTCTGACAAGAGAGTGACAACTTAGTCCTGCTTGCCTTTTTGAGAGTTTCCAGTTCTCAAAAGAGAAGGAGGAAGGTCTAAGGGCAGGAATCAGAAGAGCAGTAACAACAGCCTTCATCAGACTCCAAGCATTAATAGCTTACTTTCTCTTGGGGACTTGACTGAAACTTTCATGGAAGAACCCTCATAGTTCTCCATATGATACATTTTAATTGATCTTACCTCCTAGGTCTAGAAACTCAAAGGGAATTATTGAAGCAGGGACTTGGACATTCCTAGAGGATAAGTGGGACAGAAGTTTGACTGAGGGGCAGGTGTCATACAGAAGAAGTCAAAATATGAATTCTATTTTCATGTCAAATGATTCTGCCATTCTATATTTCCCAAAACCCTCATGTTAGGAACTTGGTCATGGTGTTCACATTTTGATGAGTGTCTTTTACATTCAAGATTAAAGTATCACTTGACAGTAGTCCTACAAAGGGTCAAGAACAAGGCTAGGCTACCAGGTTTATCTCAGGCAAGGGAATAATATTGGGCCAGATTGCTAGACTTCTATAGCTACCCTATCTGAAACACTGGCCAATGTTAACAGCCATCCTGCCTCTTTTTTAAAGACTGGTGGCTGTCAAGGTTATACCAAATGTGAAGGAATGGTGAAGACTGCTTGGATGTACCATATTTTCTAGGATCTCCTTGGCACATGACCATTACCTATTGCTCTTCACAGATCTTGGATCTAATTTTCAGAGATGGGTTTTGCCAGTGGCAGGAAGTCAAACCTAGGCAGCATTTGAAACTCCATGGATAAAAGACACAAGAGAAAGAGCTCTGGGGGTTAAGTTTATGCTTGTTGTTCAGATGAGGGAATTGATTTTGTTGCTCTGGGCCTGGCTGCTTCTCGGCAGCTAGTGCATTAACCGAAATACATCAGAGGAGGAGCCAATTTGTTGCAGGTCTGGATTATCTCTGCCAGACCCCAAACCACTGAAGAACTGGAGTATCCATTAAGAACTACCTCCTCCCCCTGCCTGACTCTTGTTCCCGGGTCTGGCGGCTGCCCACAGAGATGAGTGGTGGGAAGTGGGAGAGACAGGAAGAAATAAAGGGCTGCTGGCTTGAGTCATACTCAGCAAGGTGACCTGATGGGGCCCTTGGGTCCCATTTGCTCCACCTGCAGCTGATCCAGCTGAACTAGCTTAGGGTCCAGAGAGCCTTCCACTGGGACCTTTGTGCCCTGCTCTGACCGGTGAAGGAAACATCTGGCCAGGAGATTATTTCAACACTGGGGATGCTGAGTTTTCCAACCAGCTGGCTCCCCTGGTCCCTGAGAACATGGTCATTATTCACATTCCCCTGTGTATGCATATGCATGATGCTTGTGAATTATCCTCTATCTTCAGTGAGAGTTAAACCAAGAAGGAATAGGTGAGAAGTAAATATAAGGAACTTCTTGGCAGGAAAAAAGTGTAAGATCTTGGATTGGGTTACTCGAGGGAGGCCAAGAATCTTTCTAGAGCAGAGAATGTATCAAAATCATCAAGAGTGTTTAAAAGAATGTGAACTCCCTAATTTCCATTCTTATATACACAGCAAAAGGTGGAAGGCTGCATGTTTGGAAAAATGTCCCCAGTGACTCTGGTATATGTGCCGTGTTTCCTTTCCCCAACCCAAAGGCAGATCACTACCCTGGATATTTTTTGTTTGTTAAGGGGATAGTATGTTACATACCCAGACAGAGAGGGATGATTTCTGTATCTAAGATCCTAATGCTACATGCTACAGGCTGAAAGAAAGTTGCCACTGGAAACAAATCACTGAAAACTTGATTTTCAAAAAGTTGCCATCTTTCTAAAAACTATAATGTTTTAACACATGTATAAATTGTGTAATTATGAAATAAGGCTAATTAGCATGTATATAACCTCAAACATTTATCATTTTTTTTTTGTGAAGGGAGCATTCAAGATCCGCTTTTCTAGCTGTTTTGAAATATACAATGGTTATTGTTATTATACTCATTGTTAACTATATTCACCCTGCTGTGCAACAGAATGCCAGAACTTATTCCTCTAATCTAATAATAACTTTGCACCCATTTATTATTTGTTAATTTTAAAATTTATCCTCATCAGGATGGTGGCACTTGCCTGTAATTCTAGTGGCTCAGGAGGCTGGGGGCAGGAGGATCACAGGTTCCAAGCCAGCCTCAGAAACTTAACAAGGGCCTAAACAACTCAGCAAGACTTTGTCTCTAAATAAAATATAAAAATGGGCTGGGGATGTGCCTCAGTGGTTAAGCACCCATGGGTTCAATCCCTAATACAAAAAAAAAATCCTCTTTGGAAACCATGTGTTTCCTAGAAAGTTTTCCAAAATTTTACCAGGTATTTATGTCATTTATCCTTACTATACTGAGCAAGTGGCTTTCTGTTTTAGAAATGACATTTGAGGAAGACTTACATAGCAAATTGGAACAGAGCAGAAAATATTGTCCTGAGCTTCTGACTCTCTGTTTTAAGCTTTATGCACTGGTGCTCTTGATTTTTCTTCTTTCCTTTAAGGAAGAACTCCTATCTCAGTGATTTTTGGAGTGGTTCTTGAACCACTTGTATAAGAATTACCTGTAGAGCCAGTGCAGATTCCTTAGTATTTTGGCATAGGCTAGAGGCCTGCCAATCTACATTTTACACATCCTGATTTGATTTTGGAAATATATTATGAAATAATTCAGATGTATACATTTGCTTAGCTTAAAAAATAGAATATTGCCAATAAAGTTGAAGCCTTTTCATACTCTCATTATATTCCCTGGTCCCCATAGCAAAAGTAACTTACTGTCTCATATTTCTTATTTATCATTTCCCAACATGATTTTAGTACACACTAAAATTTAAGAAACTTTGTTCATTTTGTTTATGATGTTGCTTCTTTCTGGAATTCTCTTTTCTTACATCTCTGCCTATAAATAGTTACCAATCTCTCAAAGGCCAGGTTCCATGCAGTCACTCTGTGAAGCCTCCATTGATTTACTTTTGACATCTCTAGTAGGTGTGAACTCTCTGAGAGGGAATATGGAATCAAATGAATAGGAGAGGTGAGTGGGGGAGTTTCCTGGGAAGGGAAAGCTGAGATACAGTTAGAGGGCAGGTTGTAAATTTTCCAGAGTTATATTTATTTATATTGAAGTTGCTATAAGTGCTATAAACTGAGAAAATTAATAAGAAATTAATCCACACTAGGCTTCTGTTCAGAGTAGTAAATTCAAACTACCTATTGAAAATGTTTGGAGAGGAGAATTGGAAGCCATGCAGAATAGGGAATGTGGAGATAGAAGGAGAGTGTAACAAAATGGCTGTTCACTCAACAGTTGTACTTGTGCATGGGGAGCAGGACAAAGGGGGCTGGTAATACCCAGCAAGGAAGTTAGTACTGTCCGGAGATATGGATCTGATTGAGAATGTGCACTTGGGACAGGGTTATACAACTATTAGGATATGAGAAAATAATCATTCTTGGAACAGAGGGAAGATTGAGGGCAGCTGGGACATCTGGAGAGAGGCCTCTCAGTTCTGTCTGAGATTTTATACCTGAGGGTATATATTAGTATTAAAGTTGTTGCAAGGGTGAAGCTAAGTAAGTGTCCAACTCAAGTCTCTGTTTGGTCAGGGCAGAGAGTTCAAACTATAGCCACCATATTTGAGAAGGACATCTGGTACATTTTGTGATAGGTGATTCTTACAGAGGAGAGCAGCTGAGAAATGGAAACAAAATGGCAGCCCATTAGATATCTGTGCCTGTACAGTAGGAAAAGAAGTTTGTAGCACACTCTATAGAGCTTTTTTTTTTTAACCTTTCTGAGAAGCAGATAAGAATAGAAAAAATGCCTAGCTGAGAATATGCACTTGGGACAGACTTCTCGAACTGTTACGGTTGGAGGGGCAATAAAATTGGGCATGAGTAATGACATGTAAGAGAAGAGGGAGCCAAAACTGCAGCTCATATGTGGCAGAACTGGATTTAAACTGGTGTTCTCTGCCACCAGAATTCCTGTTCTTAACATTTTTACTGCTGCTTTTCTCAAGTGTTGTTACCAGGACTAGATGCATCAGTATCATAGAGTACTTTTTAAAAAAAATATTTATTTTTCTGTTGTAATTGGACACAATACCTTTATTTTCTTTATATGTGGTGCTGAGGATCGAACCCAGGGCCCCACACGTTCTAGGCAAGCACTCTACCACTGAGCCACAATCCCAACCTCCCCGCAGAGTACTTTTAAAATGCATAGTACTGGGCCATAGTTACTAAATTAAATACCTGTATTTGAAGTCCAAGTTTGTCCCTACTGTTCCAGAAGTTGGCAGAACCTGGTACTGGCAAATGACTTCCCTGTTGATAGTAGCAGCACATTTTCACAACCCCAAATTGATGAGAAGAACTGTTGGGGACAAACATAATTGAGGATGAATTATCCTGTGAGTTCATTTTTATTTTTAATGTGTCCCCCAAGGCATCATTTTCCAGCTATGATCAAATGTAATGGATTCAGCTGTCAGTTACAAGTCACATATCCCCATGAAGTATGTTTACAATCCAATGTGCTCACTTGTCTAAAAGGCAGGATGAGGGGATGGGGGTGGTGTGAGGGCAGATTGGGCAGAGTGGGGAGCTATACACACTGGGGCAGGATGCCTGACAGAGTTCTGGTCTTTGGCCAGGTAGCTCCGCAAAATTGCAGGAAAATTACTTCAATGAGACATCTTTTGAACTGAGCCCTGCTCAGCTTTTGGCTTTTTAAAATCTGTTATGAAGACAGAGAAGTGAAGAACAAATTAGCACAGGGAATATAGGCAGAAACTGGGAAAGGAGCCTCAGGGAGAGGCAGCTGTTGAATAATAATAAATCTTTGTTGAGTATTTTCTATATAGCAGTCACTTTATGTGCACTAATCTCATTGATTGTTGGAACAGCTATGTAAGATACAGTACTAATATTGTTTCCATTAAAAATGAGGTAACTAAGGTACAGAGAGATCAAGTAACATATCTGAAATCACACAGCCCTTAGGTGGCAGAGCAGGAATTTAAACTTAGGTCTAGGCTGACTCCAGAACCTGTTCTCTTAAACCATCATGCTTTGCTGTCTTTTTGGATCTAATACCTGCAAAATGCCTCATGTTAAGAGATAATCTTGCCCAAAGGTAGTCATTACTGGACAACCATCAATAAAAAATGGAGCCTTTAAATGCTGATAATCTCTCTGATCAGTGAGAAAAAGTGTTGCCAGTAACTGACTATATGATCTTGGGTAAATCACATTCCCTCTCAGGGCCTCAGCACCTATCTCTGTAGATCTGTAATAGGGAGGGAGTAAAGTAGGTCATTACAAAGTTTCTTTCCTCTCTAAGCTTTTATGACTATATCAGATATCTAGGATGATCTTTTAAACACTATGGAAGTCTCTTCAGATGGCTTGCCCCTTGGGGAATGTAGGTTAAGGAAGCTGAATATTCTTTTTATTTAAAAAAAATAGTTTTGTAGTTGTTGATAGACCTTTGTTTTATTTATTTATATGTGGTGTTGAGAATCAAACCCAGTGCCTCACACATGCCAGGCAAGTGCGCTACCACTGAGCCACAGCCCGAGCCCCAGGAAGCTGAATATTCTGAAACAAATATATTCATTGAGCACATAATATGTACCAGGTGCCAAGGATATAGAATCGAAGATAAATATGGCTCTTGCCTTCAAGGGATACACACTCTAATGAGGAAAACAGATTACAAGCCAATATAAAGAATATACATTACAGGGTATTTTAGTCAGTAGGCTAAGCATAGGGTGTTATGGGAACCATGATGAGGAGAATATATCAGCTAGGGCATTGGGGATGATGAGGGAATGTTTCAGGGAGGGGTTAATTTCTGACCTGATCTCTGCATGATGATGCCTGAGGAGCAAAAGTACTAAAGAGGGAGGAAGGTTCCCCCCTGCTGTGCCAAGAAAGGCACTTGGCCAACAGTAGTTCCTGCTTGAGAAGTCAGAGTTCTTGCCAGTCCTGGGGATCTGAAAGTGGAGGTTGGAAAGTAGAGCTGATGTTCTTTTATAAACTTGTGTTCTTTTCTCCTAGTCTCTGTGGGAAAGCTCAGTCTTTATTTACTCTTCCCACAAAGGGTAGACACTGTACAGGAAAAGGCTTAGTTTCTTTTGCAGTTTTGTCTTAACCCATTGTGCATACTCTGGGCTGCCTCCTCATAGCATAGAATTTTAGTTTATCTGTGGTGAAAAACGGGGGTATTGTTTTACTGCTGCTGGACAAATTCCAAAGCCTAGAAAAATCTTTGAGCCACCAGTTTCATTTCTTGTAAAGCTATGAGACAGGCAAGAAAGCTTACTAATTTTAAGTTTTCCACTGAAGGGAATGTTAAACCTTCATTGGTCATTCTTTGCAGTTCTAAAACCTTCCTCACTATCATTTAGTTCTCTCCATTTCCCTATTTACGCCCTCCTCACTTATATTTTAAGGTCCTCCTCTTCTCCCATGGCTTCACTAAGTAGTGAGAAAAACTGCTTGCCATGTGCACACTAACTTGGAAAGTACTTTGAGATCTTCTTCCTAAAGAACACATCCTGAGGCAAAGAGGGCTTCTGAGCTTCTTAGCATGTAGATGGAATCTTCCTCAGTTTAGAAAGAGGTGCAAAGTGAAGCCAACAGTCCATGGAACAGCCTGCCTTTCACTGTGCCACTGATCACCAGAGCTGTGGAACCTATAAGAATGCTAGTCAGGCATCATCCACCAAGTTCCTGAACTGTGGCAATTCTGCATCCACATTAATGGCAGGTATCCCTGTTGTGTGTTTTGGTATGGCACCCAGTATATTGGTCTTACAATTAGACCCTCTTGGTTGCAAATAGTAGAGACTCCTTGATTTGCCTCAATGAAAAGGGAGTTTATTATAACAAGGAAATAAACATTGGAAACCCATCAATAAGGGCTTTTTTTTTCTATTTTCATGGACAATAAGAAAATTTTACCATGGTGTGTTTAGTTCATGTCACTTTTCTATTTTAGTCTCCCCCTCTACCCATCAATTTGCTCAGCTGACCCAGAACTGATTTTCACCCATAACTTTGAATTGAATCTGGCTTTGGCTTATATGATTCTACCTCTTGGTGTTTCTTTTGCCACTATCTGTTTATTAGCTCACCATCCCTATGTTTATCAGTTAAAATTTTCAGAAATAAGAATGTGGTCCAGCTCCTCTCTTCATGCCAGACTATAATGTCACCCATTACTGACCACCCAATGAATTTGGTTGTATTTTTTCATCAGGTGCACATTCTTGACCCAATTTTCTGTGGCTAAAGGCAGAATAGTGTGATAGATTCTAAAATGTGAAAATGTAGACAGTAAAAAAGAGCTATGGGTAAGGCAGTTGCCCTTAGAAGACAGTGTTGCCAAGCAGACCCAGATTTGTGTCTCTGGTTAGAAGAATAAGATTTCCACTAAGATACCACAGAGTTTCTCTGTAGTTTCTAAATGACCTAAATCAAAGGGGAGTAAAGGCAAGGGGCATGATAGAAGGTACTAGAAGCCAAATAATGGAGGGATGCTTGGCTTGAAGCTGATATTATTTTTTGAGGAAGAGGGAGTGTTTTGCCCTGATCAACAGACAAAAATCTTTTCAGTGTGTACGCTGAAAAGATCTCAGTTTTTTTTTAATATTAATTTTTTAGTTTTCGGCGAACACAACATCTTTGTTTGTATGTGGTGCTGAGGATCAAACCCAGGCAGCACGCATGCCAGGCGAGCGCACTACCGCTTGAGCCACATCCCCAGCCCCAGATCTCAGTTTTGACTGCTAATTCTGTGTGACAAAAATTATGACCCACTTATAGCTAGTAGGGTCATAAATGACACTTAAAAAAGGTTTGATTTTAGGAAATAGTAGTGATCTTTACATTGTTATTTTCTTTAAACCAGACCAACTTAGAACAGGTTGGAGAAGACTTATAAGTTATTTATCAATAGTATTAACTGCAAAATATGTATTGACCTGTCTCAATTTCCAATACTACCCTTCCTTTAGGAGATGTCTCCTGAAACGTCTACTACACCTACCATCTATGATATGGCAAATAAATCCTTTTGAGTTGGCAGTATCAGAGGAATTTAGAGTAAAAGGAGAAGGGGAAGCTCTGAATGGGGAGGCAGAATTTGAGCTGAGCTCATTAAGGGGGATAATGGGGTAACAGAAAACCTGTTGTATTTTTTGTACTTGTTTTTATGTTTTTCTTTCCAGGACTCCTGATAAGCTCAGGCTGTGCATTATATCCTTTAGGATGGAATAGCCCGGAGATAATGCAAACATGTGGGAATGTCTCCAATCAATTTCAGTTAGGTAAGGTGGCCTGGGCAGAATGGCAGTGATGATTCATGGGAAATCTGTTTTTCTAAAGTGCTTTATCTCTTGGAGGGACCTCTTCTTGGTAGTGGTATATACCTGACTCTCTCATGCTGTTAGCTTACAGAAGGTGGTGGTTTCGCCAGACTTATCTGGCTTTGCTAACTTGTAAGAATTGACTATAAATTCCATTTATTTAAGTGTTTTCTACACTATTTATGCATTTTTTGCTCAGAGTTCATTGACAAGTTTTGGATAACTTTATTTAAATGGGGATTTAAAATACTTGGAGACTAATGATCTATCATCTTCTGAATAAATCCTAGTTACTATTAATGTTTCGTTCTAGCACTATTTTCCAAATATAAATCCACAGTATCTCTTACCAATTTCCACTGAGGATATAAGAAGAGGTAATTTATTGTACATGAAGCATAAGGAACCCAGATGGTTCCTAATGGTAAAGGCTATTAAATATTGGAATAGGTGACAGATATAACACTCGATCATTTTCTGGTTTGCCAAATCTGAGTATGGCTTAGATTTACAATTATGAATTGGTCATAGATTAGCCTCTCATTGGAACACTTCAAAACATTTCCCCAAACTATCATGATGAAGAGAGTAGGAGGAGAGATGTCTAAGTTTTCTTGAGTATTGTCAGTTATAGGAAAGGATTTGGGAACAACAGACCACCCTCTCGCACAGAATTTATGCTCTAATACTTCCCTTTCTTTCTATTGCATCAGACTGTTCTAAGTTTTGTCTCACCTGTGTTTGGGAAGGATTGGTTCTCTGTACAAACATTATATGAGGGCATTGTTGTACAGAAGATGTGACAAGTTTGGATGCTGGAATGTTCAGTGTTCTTGACACAAGATAGGGCTGACTGGTAAATAAAATAATTCTGCCACAGGAGAAGGAATGATGAAATATTTGGGGCAGTGGTTGAAGAAATTGGAATCAAGCCACTGGTCCTGCTAGTTGGGCTATGGGAACCTGAACATTTAGCCTACTTTTCCTACTTGGTTATTGGACTTATAATTCTACTTATTAAAAATAATAGATTTATTGATATATATTTGACATACCATGAAATTCACCCTCTTAAAGTATGAATCAGTGATATTTAGTATATTTCCAAGGATGTGCAACCATCACCACTAAACAAATCCAGAATATTTTCATCAACACAAAACAAAACCCCTTATCAATTAGCACTCAGTCCTCATTCCCCTCTGCCCCCATCCTGTGGCAAACACTATCAATATGGATTTACCTATTCTGGACATTTCATTTAAATGAAATCATACAATGTATTTTGTATATCTTTTTTTCATTTAGTGTAAAGTTTTCAAAATTAATCCATATTGTAGCATGTGTCTCTATTTCTTTTCATGAATGAATAATATTCTATGTATAGCTGGGCACAGTGGCACATGCCTGTAATCCCAGTGACTCAGAAGCATGGAGCAGGAGGATCACAAATTCAAACCCAGCCTCAGCAATATAGTGAGACCTTAAGCAACTTAGTAAGACCTTGTCACAAAATAAAAAATAAAAAGGACTGGGGACATGACTCAGTGGTGACGCACACCCAAGTTCAATCCCTGACACAAAAAATTTAAAAATTCTGTGGTGTAAGTATAACACACTTCATTTAAACATACTTGGGTTTTCCCACATTTTGGCTATTATAAATAGTATTGCTACTAATATCTCTGTGTATATTTTTATGTGGAAATACATTTTCATTTTATTAAAAAGTCTATTATTTACCCTCATTGAATAGTGTTGGTATCCTTGTTGAAAATCAATTACCAATAAATACAGAGGTTTATTATCTCACTCTTGGTTCTATTTCAATGATGTTCATCTATATCCCTATGCCAGTACCACACAGTCTTAATTACCATAGTTTTGTAAGTGCTGAAATTGGAAAGTGTGAGTGATCCTTCTTTTTCAAAATTCTTTTGCTATTTTGGGTCCTTTGGATTTACATGTGGATTTTTTTTTTGTTAATCTTGTCAATTTCTGCATAAAATCCAGCTGATATTTTGCTAGTGGTCAATCTGTACCTTAGTTTGAAGAGTATTGCTATTTTCTGATTTAAGTTTTCCAATCAATGAACATGAGATAACTTTCCATTTATTTAAGCCGTGTTTAGTTCCTTTTAATGATATTTTGCAGTTTTCAGAACACATTTCCATGTCTTTGGTTAAATCTATTCCTAAACATTTTATTGGATTTTATTTTTTTTATTTTTAATGACAAATAATAATTTCATATATTTATGGAGTACCATGTGATGTTATAAATCAGGTGTACATCATAAAGTGATTAAATCAGGCTAATTAACAGAATTATTTTCTTAATTTTATTTCCCGATTGCTTTTTTTAGTGAATAGAAATTCAAATTGTTTGCCTTACTAAACTCTTTTATTAATTCTAATAATTTTTTGGTGTATTCCTTAAGATTGTTTAAATAGAAACTCATATTACTTGAGAATAGAGAAAGTTTACCTTCTTCCTCTCCACTCTGGATGCTTTTTGTTTCTTTTCCTCTCCTGATTGTCCTGGCAAGAACACCTAGGAAAATGCTAAATAATACTAGTGAGAGTAGAAATCTTTGTCTTAACCCTGGTAGTTAGTACTAACTACCCTTAAACATTGATCCCTTCAATCAAGTTTATGACAAAATTGTTCTTTTTCTTTTTCTTCTTCTTTTATTTATTTGTTTGTTTGGTTTTGGTTTTTGTTTTTGCAGTGCTGGGAATCAAACCCAGGAATTAATGCATGCTAGGCAAGTGCTCTACCACTGGGCTATATCACAGCCTTCTCTTTCTTCTTTTACTTTAATTTTTAGTGTCATTTCTCTCTCTATTGCTTTCTCCTTCATTAGTTATAATCTGTCCTGTACAATATGAGCTCCCCTCTCCTCAATGGACTGGATACCATGTTGTTCTGTGAATTCCTAAAAATTGAAGGACTCAATTAGGATTTAGTCTTTGGTGGACTACGTTTGAATTCTTTCAACTTCCAAAGTGTCTCTCGTCCCTCCAGTACCTTCATTTGCTGATTACAGTTTCCAATTTCATGCCCCTATATTAGCACCTTTCTGATAAATGCTGAAAGGAGTAAAAACCCATGCCATCCTTGATTCTTTTCTTGTAAGCTGCCAAAACATACATGACAGTTTCAGTTGTAACAGTTGTTCTCTTGCAAAGTGGAGGTGCCAGAAGAAGCAACAAAACAAGGGATAGAATTAAATAAATTTTTATGGTGCATTAGTAATTCCATACTTAGGAATAGCCAAGCTTGGGAATGTCAAGAGTAAAAAATATGGTATTTCTCCCCAGACATTTCTTTAATGTTCTGGGTATTCTGGTAGTGCGTAAGCATCCTTGAAACACCCTAGGTATTGTGTGGTTGGATGACCGAGATAGGGGAAACTTATCCTGAGTGTGTTCCTTTTTCCTTACAAGGCGGCATGTTGAACTGAAAAATCATAGGCCTTAGCATCAAGGACCTTAACTGGTATCCAAGTTATGCTACCTAAGCTGTTTTATGGGAGTAAAGTTGCTTTTTTTGTGTCTCAGTTTTCTTCTCTGTAAAATGTGATCAGTAATAATATTGGTTTCAGTATCATTGTTAGAATGGAATAATAAAAGTTGTATTATTAACTACCTAAGGCAGTACAATGTTTGGCTCAAAGAAACTGGCAGCCTTTAAAAAAAAACAAAGTAATGTACAAGGAAATAGATTATAAACTGATAGCATTTACTTTGACTCTACTGTAGACTCCATACACTATTATGTGTTCCTTATTTTGGAAAAGGGAGATGCAAAAAGCCAAAAACACATGGTGCCTTCCAGAGGAAGAAAGCTCTTTACATGACTTGCTTGAAAGAGATGAGGAACTAAGAAGGAGAATAGAGACAGGCATTATAAATCAGTCAGAGGAAGTAAAATAGATTTCTCACCTTGACACTCTGTGTTATGGTTTGAATATGCAGGTGTCCACCCAAAAGCTCCTATGTTGATGTAAGAACATTCAGAGGAGAAGAGATTGGATTACAAGAACTGTAACCTAATCAGTCCATCCTAGTTTGAATAAACTGACAGGGTGGTAACTGTAGGTAGGTAGGGTGTAGCTGGAGGAGGTGGGTCACTCGGGGTGTGCCCTGGAGGGATGGATCTCCCTCATGGCCTCTTCCCCAGTATCCCTCTCTCTACTTCCTGGCTGCCATGAGGGGAGCAGATTCCTTCCACCACACTCTTCCCCCATCATGTTTTGCCTCACCTTAGGCCCAGAGAAATGAAGTTGGCCATATATGGACTGAGACCTCTGAAACCATGAGTCAAAAATTAACTTTATATCCTTCAAGTTATTCTTTAATTTAATTTATTTTAGTTGTAGATGGACACAATACCTTTATTTTATTTTTATGTGGTGCTGAGGATCGAACCCAGTGCCTTCCACATGTGAGGCAAGCGCTCTATCACTGAGCTACATCCCCAGCCCCTTCAAGTTATTCTTCTCAGGTATTTTGATCACATTGACAGAAAAGCTCACTAAACACTCTGATAAGGCTTCCTACATCCTCCAGTTTGAAGGGGTCATATTCATGTTGTCAACTACGCCTCCCTATATTTCTATTCTAGTTATACTAAATTGTGTTAGTCAGCTTTCCATTGTTGTGACTAATACCTCAGAAAAATAACTTGGAAGAAGAAGCATTTATTTTGGACTCATGGTTTGAGAGGTTTCAGTACATGGTCAGCTGGTTCCAATGTTTTTGGCCTGGAGTAAGACAGAAAAAAATCATGGTAGAAGGTCCTGGTGGAGGAAAGCTGCTCAGCTTATAATAGTTGGAAAGAATGGGGAAGGGCCAGGAAGAAGATAAACCCTTCCAGGGCAGCACCCCTGTGACCTACTTCCTCTAAGTAGGCCCTATTGCTTACAGTTTTCACCACCTCTGAGTAGTCCATTCAAATTATTGCCCATCAAATGGTTTGATCTACTGATGAGGTTACAGGCCTCATGATCTAATAATTTCCTAAAAGCTTCACCTGTGGACAGTGATGCAATGGAGACCAAGCCTTTAAGTATATAAGCCTTTTAGGAATATTCCAGATCCAAACTGTAACATGCTATGTGTTTAAGTCCTAATACGAATTATTAAAGATATAATTTATATTAAGGTACTAATCTTGATGCCTGCATTAAATTAAAAATAGCTACAAAGTCTTTGACTCTTTCTCACAGAGAGACCAAATCTTCCTCCCATCCCTGTCACCAGATCTGGGCTGGCCTTTAACAACTTTAACTTAATCTAATTAAATCTAATTAGAATTCAGGTTGAAAATCTCTTATCTGAAATTCTTGGAAACAGAAGTGTTTTGATTTTTTCTTGATTTTGGAATGTTTGCATGTATATAATGAGATATCTCCAGGTTGTAACTCAAGTCTAAAAATGAAATTCATTTATGTTCTTTATGCACTTTTTATACTTACCCTGAAAGTAATTTTTTTACAACATTTTCAGTGTGCTTATATTTTGACTGACTTGTCACATAAGGTCAGGGGTAGAATTTTCCACTTGTTGTAACATGTTAGTGGTCAAAAAGTTTGGATTCTGGAGCATGTTGATTTTCAAATTTTTGGATTAGGAATGCTCAAACTGTTTTAGACTTATTCGAATTAGCTTCTTTAGAGAAGCTAAGTAGAGTATGGCAGTTGTGATATCAAGCTTGTTCTAGGCCTACCTTCTACAGAACTTGCAGTTTCCATCTAAGTTTCTTGGAGCTCTGAGCCATTATATAAAATGTCTGACCATTCTGTTTGATACCTCATAGAAAGTTCTACAGACACCTGAAGACAGAGGAGGCTCAGCTGAGTCCACCTTTATTCCTGCCAAGGCAACAGACACATGAGTGGAGCTGTCCTGACCCTCCATACCAGCAGTCAGAATACCCCTGAATGTCCCCAGTTAATGCCTTAAACTCTATGAATTGCCCAGTTGAGCCCTGGCCAAATTTTGGCCCACAGAATCATTAGACATGATAAAATGATTGTTGTTTTAAGCTGCTATGTTCTGGAGTAGTTTGTTATACAGCAATGAGTAACCAGAAAAACGCCCAAATTTCTTTATATATTTAAGGCTGTTATTTTTATTTTTTCTCTTTTCATATTTTAAGGCTGTTATTTTAATCAAAAGCAGTTCTCATATGTTACAAAATAGAAGAGCACATACATCAAAGTTTAAAATGCAAATTCAGACTTTTTCGTGACCTCAACCCCATTCCCTCAAAGGACCATTAGGTTTCTTTTGTATTCTCCAGAATGTTTAATAGATATAAAAATATGAGGTTCCAACAGGGATCATAATACCCACCTAAATATCTAGCTATGTAGCTATCTATACTGTTATGCACTTTGAGTTTTTCACTTACCCATATCTCTTGAAGAGCTATATATGGATCTTCCTGCTATATTTTAAGCATGCTACATTTTTTACATTTTAGAGATAGCATATGCTTCATGAGGGCAGGGATTTTTGTCTGTTTATTGCTGTCTTCCTAGTGCCTGCTTGAACAGTACCAAGTAGTAAGCACTGAATATTTGTTGAATAACTGAATTATATAAATTTAAACCACTCTTCTATTTATGCACATTTAGGCTGCTTCCAGTTATTGGCTTTTCCAAAACATATTTCAGTAAAACACCTTATGTGTATGTCTTAGCATACTAGTGTATCTGGATAAGTCCCTAGGAGTAAAATTATTGGGTTAACAGTTACATATATTTTAAATTTCCAAAGGTTACTATGAATGAATTGCCTTCCAAAGAGATTATACCAAGTTATTCTCCAACCACCAGTGTGAGATTGCCCATTGTCCCTCAGACTATTTGATTTGGGGGATAAGCAACATTTTTTATTTTTTCACTTTGGTATCTTGTTTTAATCTCCATTTCAATAATTATCATATCCTTTTCATTGGTCATTTCAAACAATATATTCAATTAAAGCAGCTTAAAAGGTAACTATCTAATTTGCAATTACAATTCTTAAACATTTTTTAACTTTCATCCATTTTTTCTGGGTCTACTTTAATTTTGAATCCTGGGGACACTGAACAGAATGTTTCTGAGATTTGATTTAGCATACATTTTCTTGAAGTCAGAATCCTTCCTAGTAACTCGTCCACAACTCTCAGACAGGATAACAATCAGAGCACCCCACACTGCTTCTTGTTAAGAGGATATTTGGGTATTTGTCATCTTCCTTCATGTACATAAGGAATAATGCAAAAGGAGGGGCCAGAAAATGAGAGACCTACTTTTTTCTCTTCATTCTTTTTTTTCTGTACCTGAGATAGAAAAGAATAAACAGATTAACAATAATATGCAAGATGTTTTTGAGCATTTGCTATATTCCATGCATTATATCACTTAAGCCTTAATGACAGGAAGAGAGGAAATAAGGAACAAAGATCTTGAGAAGGTGGTTATTAACTTGTCCATGGGCACAGGGTTTGAACTTGACAGAATTAGGATTTGAACACAAGTTCAGGAGTCTCCATAGCCTAGCTCTTAACCATTACTTAGGTGCCATGATCCTTATGCATTAATAACTTCTAACATTTATTAATCACTCACCTATAGGAATCATGTTAATTACTTTAAAATTATTGAACAATATTTTAAAAGATAAAATTAATACAATGAACATTCATGTGCCTATCATTAATTAGGTAGCTACTTAATGTCACTCAGTTGGTAAATTAAGAATTAGTACCTTACTAATATGATTGAATCCCTTTGTATTTACTGCCCAAATTATATCTCCCTGCCTTTCCAACAGAGATAATTATTGTCTTGAATTTATAGATCTTTTGTGAATTATACATAATAGTTGGATTCATTATGCCATATTCAAACATACACATAGCATAATTTGATCAATCTTATTCCCTAGTCCTCTTTCCCCTCTCTTGCCTCCCCCTGATTTGCTTGCTCTACTGTAATGATCTCCTTTCTATTATTATACAGGTCTTAAATGTATATACTCAATATGGTGATTATGCACTGAACTTTATATTTATTATCATATTTTATTCTTGAAACAACTTTATGAGTTTGGTTGTATCTACTTATTTTATCCTGCAAAGAAGAATAAAACCCTCATATACCTGTACTGAAAGTACAAGTTAATGGTGTCATTTTAAATGAGTTGACTCCATCCTTTTTACTGCTTGGCATATTTAGCTACACATGTCTAAATAGACTGTCTGAATAAAGTGGATCTTAGTTATTATTTAGGATTTTACTGGTTCCTTATCACTCTTCCTCTTAAATATCACAAACCCAAAGCTCCTCCTGCCACCATATTTTTGTATCACAGCGTCTTTTTGGTTTCCTTTGTAGCACTAATCACAATTTGCAACTCTTTGGTTTGATTATTTGATTGCCCATCTCCCTAAAGCTCTATGCTGGCAGAGACTTCATCTATCCATTCTTACTATTCAAGCAATATTTATTGAATGAATAAATTTGGTCCAACCTCCTCAGTTTAAAGACAAGAAAATGGAGGTCTGGAAAATACTTGTTACAGTCATACAGTCTGAGTTTCCTAACTCAGGCAGGTGCTCCTACTCAGGTAGAAGAGACAGGGACCACAATGGTTAACAAAACGGTGGTTTTTCTCATGTTTCCTAATTACAATGTTGATAAGTGCTGTGAAGGAAAAGATGGAGTTATGTGAGAGAGAATAATAGAGGAGCATCTAACTTAAGTTGGGGGGGAAAATTGTAAGAAGGTGAGTTGTAAAAGAAACCTAAAGTGTAGATAGCCTTAACCAGAAGTGCAAGAAGAAGAGAGTTCCACACAAAGGAGCCAATGTGCTTTCAAGGCCCTAAAGTTGGCAAGCACTTTTTGTGTTGGGGAACTGTAAGGCCAGTGTCACTGGAGAAGAGTGGTGTTCTCAGAGGCAGAGGCAGCAGCTAAAATTTACATGGGTTTGTATTTTATCCTAACTACAATGGGAAGCCATTGGATTTTAAGAAGGACAGAGATAGGATATGATTTTTCTTTCAATTAAATTGATCAGAATTCGAAAATCCAAGCATCACATTTATTTTATTCTTTTTTATTTGTCCTTTTTAGGTATACATGACAGCAGAGTGTATTTTGACATATTATACATACATGGAGTATAACTTACCATTCTTGTGGGTGCACATGATATAGAGTTTCACTGACTGTGTATTCATATATGAACATAGGAAAGTTATGTCTAATTCATACGAATGTATTTGGGATATAATTTATAATTTAGAGAAATTCCTCTGTTAGGATTGTGAAGTAGTGGGAACTATGGGAGTAGTGGAAAGAGTGGAAATAGAAGGCAGAAGGGAGGCTAGAGCTATGGGCTAGGCATAGAGATGATGAAGGTACAGGGGGCAGTGGAATTGAGTAAAGTAGACTGATTCAAAATACTGTTGACCCTCCACATCCACGGGTTCCACATCCAAAGATTTTACATTTGTGCGTTCAATGAACCATGGATTGAAAACATATGGGGGAAAAAATTCACCTGTCCTTAACATGTACAAACATTTTTCTTGTCATCATTCCTCAAATAATACAACCCTTTACATAGCATTTACATTGTATTAGGTATCATAAGTAATCTACAGGTGGTTTAAAATATACAGGAGGATGTTCACAAGTTGTATGCAAATACTGACATTTTATGTAAGGGATTTGAGCATCTGTGGATTTTGGTACATGTGGGTAGGGGGTTGCTGGAACCAATCCCCTGTGGATACCAAGGGACAACTATATATTGTAAAAGTGTAATCAATTAGAGAAGGTGATAAGCTAATGAGGGTAAGAGAAGAGATATCAAGAAATAAGACTAGAGGAGAAGCAACTGTGGCTGGGAATGGGAAGAGAAAGAAGGAAACTTAGTTTAGATAGGTTTTTTCAGATATCTGTTGGAGGAATCCAAGTGGAGGTCAAGCAAGCAGTCTGGAACTCACTGAAGAGTCCCAAGGAAATTTGGAGTCCTTATTACATAGAGGATACTTAAAAGTTATGGGAATAAATGACTGTGATAATTATAATGTCCATCAGGCATTTCTCAAGTATTTTGAATGTATCATCTCATTTAATCTTCACAGGAACCTAGTAAAACAGTTGCTGTTATCTTTACCTTATGATGAAGAAGATGACTTTATAGAGAGGTCCAGAGGATTTTAGCTAGGGAAATGATTTAAGTGAGAATAGAAGAAAGATCAGTCCAAGTCACAGGAAATTTCCAACATGTGAAAATTGGGCAATGATATCAAACTCCTATATGCCACTCACTATATTTACAAGAAGTCATCATATCTTAGCAACAACCTACAAGGGAAGTATCATTAGCCTCTGTCTTAGTTCCTTTGGTGTTGTGATAACAAAATACCTGGCGTTGGGTAATGTATAAAGTAGAGATTTACTTGGTCATAATTCTGGTGGCTGGAAAGTTTAAACAGCATAGTGTCAGTGTCTGTATCACAACATGATGGAGAAAGTAGAAAGAGAATTGGTTATGTTATGTGGGGTCAGGCATGTAAACAGAGAGCAAGAGTTGGAAGGAGTTAGACTTGCTCTTTTATAACAACTTGCTCTTTTGGGAGCTAATCCATTATTGGGAGACCTGAGACTATCCTGTGAAACAGCACTAGTCCATTCCTCAGAGTGGAGCCTCATGACCTAATGACCTTCCACAAAGCCTCACTTTATTGAAGGTTCTACCACCTCAACACTGCCACACTGGGGATAAGCTTCTAGCATATGAACCCTTTGGAGAACAAACCATATTCAAATCACAGCAGTCTCATTTTACAGAAAGTAAAATCAAAGTCAAGAGAGTTTAAGTAATTTGTCTAAGCTCATTCAGCTGGTGGAATGGTAGAGCTGAGGTTCTAATCCTAAAAGTCTGAGTGAGGCAGCACCATTCCACAGAAGTCTAGGCGTTGTTGGAAATGTTCTGTGACTTGCTGGCCAATGTGTTGCTAGCCACATGTTGTTGTTGAACAATAGAAATGTAGATGATGGCTGAGGGACTGAATTATGAATTTTAACTTGGTTAAATAAATATATAATTTATTTAACTTATTTTTTTAAAAAAAATTTCAATGTAAGAGCCCTGGTGTGACTAGTGACTACCATAGTAGACAGCATGACTTGAGAGTCTGTGCCCTTAGCTTCTCTGCTCTTCTGTAGAGGTTTCCACTAAGGACACTCAGGAGTTTCTGGAGAGACATAAAAAGAAAATCATTTTCAGGTAAGTGGGTGCAACTGGAGAATATCATGCTAAGGGAAATAAGCCAAACCCCCAAACCAAAGGCCGAATGTTTTCTCTGATAAGTGGACGCTGAGCTATAATATATGTGTTTGTGTGTGTGGGGAGAAATGGAGGAGCTTTGGGTTGTCAGAGGGGAGTAAGGGGAGGGATAGGGCTGTAGGGATGGGAAGGATGGTGGAATGAGATGGACATTATTACCCTATACCCGTATGATTTCCTGGTGTGACTGCACCATCTTCAGTCAGAGGAAAGAGAAGTAGTGCTCCATTGTGTACAATGTGTCAAAATGCAGTCCACTATCATGTGTGTCTAATTAGAACAAATGAAAAGAAAAAGATGTGAGGTCACAGAAGCTGAGAAAGAAAGTATGTCAAAGAGGGTGTAGTCAATTATGTTTATGCTACTACAAATTGCTAGATGATGATAGAGAAGTGCCCCCTGGAGTTGTCCACACAAAGGTGACCTAGAAGAGCCATTTTACAGGTTTTGATAATGGAGATAATGTGAGATGAGGAAAATGAAGGTAGCAGGTGTAGACAATTCTTTCAAAAAGTTTTGCTGTCTGATTGAGGGTGTAGCTGAGTGTTAGACCAGTTGTCTAGCATGCATGAGGCCTTGGGTTTGATTCTCAGCACCAAAAAGGGAAAAAAAGAAAGAAAGAAATATTTTCATTGTGAAGGAGGGCAGAAAAACAGTGAGATGAAAAGGAGTTTTTACTAAAATGGCCAAATGTTTGAATGCTAATAGGAGTGATCCTGTAGTAGAGATGGATACAAAATCAAGATCATTGAGCAAGAGAAGGTATAAGGTAAAGGAAGTTTTCTTTTGTTATAAAGAAATGTGAGAACTCCAAGTAAGAGCCTTGAACAGAGAACTCAACTGAATTTGTAATATACCTATTCAGCTTTGATGATACTTTTAAAAAATCCTTTTAAGTTAATAAGCTATGAGAGAATTCCTTTATATCAAATGACCTGTGGACAGGGGACAACCAAGTAGGCCTCATTGAGAATTCAAAGGAGTAAATACTTGTAATGAGATATATCTGTTTTCAAGCAAGCTTATACAACCATTGTGTTATCAATAGCACTTCTTAGGTAAGGTATGTATCATCTATTAAAGAACCATATTTTAAAAATGTTCTCATAAATATAATCTAATGTGTTTCTCAAAAATTCATGCATGGTTGATGGTAAAATTCTGTTCTTATGATGAGGAAACTGAGACATGGAGAGACAAAGTAATTTATGTAAGGTCACACAGCAAATTAAAGGCAGGACTGTGAATGGAGCCAATCTCCTATTTCACTGTCCCATATGAGCTACAGGACTGCTTTTCCCCTTTGTTGGTGAGGGTGTATCTTAAGTCATTTGAGAATTTTTTAAAAAGATACACTTTGGTTTTAAGAAACAAGTGTCTGAAATACCATAGAAAATACCCAGCTTTGCATCCTGTCTCCCCAAGCCCATCTTCACCCTCAGTTCCCTGTCAATTTTTTAGTAAAAAAGTGGAGTAAAACTAAATATACTGGTGGCTAAACTTGATGGCATTCTGGAAGAGGTTTCCAGTGAAATAGATATATATGGGAAATTTTAAAGTGCTTCTATATTTGACTTGTACTAGTAAAGGTGTCTTAATTGTCCTGCCAAACCTGATAGCAGAGGAAAGAGAAAAATGTTTGTGTTTTATATATTCTTTTTTTTAATATTTATTTATTTTGGTTTTTGGCGGACACAACATCTTTGTTGGTATGTGGTGCTGAGGATCGAACCCGGGCCGCACGCATGCCAGGTGAGCGCGCTACCGCTTGAGCCACATCCCCAGCCCCATTTATATATTCTAAAATAATATTCAGTCTACCTGGGACCTCTTTCTGATCTTCTGGAATGTCTACTTTTTATGTATGTACTCCTTATCTGTCCTCCTTCCTGAGAGAAAGAGATCATGTGTGTTTAGGGGGTGGGAGGATGAATGATTGGAGGAGGGATGGGGAAAACAAAGTTCTGAAGACAAAACCTTACAACTGCAAAAGGAATCCCCAAACTCCTTGCCCACCAAAAGTTCGAGAGCACAGATTTATTCTCATGTGTTCTAGCCTTATTACTGTCCCAGTACTTCAAGGTACCTGCCCTGAAATTACTTAACTGACTTTCTCTCTCACTCACCAGGTATTCAGTTAACAGTTCATGAAATTGACAGCTTTTCTTCTTTTCTCCATTAAAGAGGAGACTAACAATCAAATATTTAAAACAAAAAATTAACAAACATTAATCACAAGCTTGCCCTAAAACCTACAATGGGAGGCACCATCCATATCTATCAGTGGCTTCCATTATAGCTATTGAGGCCCAATAAGGAGTAGTGACTTTCCCAAGGCCACACAACTAGTGATCTGAGACTAGCTTCCTGATGCTTATGAACACTATGAGTGCTGCTTCATGGCAATCTGATATTTGTTTGTTTAGTGAATCACCCATTCATTAAGAAGGAGAAAGACAGCTGGGCACGGTAGCGCATGCCTGTGATCCCAGCAGCTCCGAGGCTGAGGCAGGAGGATTGCAGGTTCAAAACTACACTTAGCTCTCTACCCCCTCTACTGTAATGCATTTCTCCCCCTTGTATTATTTTTCCCTTTCCCCTCAGGGGAGGGGAGGGGAGGGGGGATAGTAGAGGATAGGAAAGGCAGCAGAATACAACAGAGGCTAGTATGGCAATATGTAAATCAGTGGAAGTGTAACTGATGTGACTCTGCAATCTGTATACGGGGTAAAAATGGGAGTTCATAACCCACTTGAATCAAAGTGTGAAATATGATATATCAAGAACTATGTAATGTTTTGAACAACCAATAAAAAAATTTAAAAAAAACTACACTTAGCAATTTAGTGAGACTGTAAGCAACCTAGTGAGATCCTGATTCCACAAAAAGAAAAAAAAAAGAAGGAAAAAGTCAGGCAAGGGCTCCCAGCCATAGCCCTGTCAAGTAAAATGCTTTCCCCATACCTTGATTTTCTCAAGCAAATGAAAGATCAAAGCTGATTAAGTCCAATGTGAAACTGATGCATTTAACTCCACCTCCTAGCTATCCTTCAGCAAGCCTCTAATTGTCATCAAAAGTAGTGGAAGCCAGGGGGAAAAAAAAAACTCTTGGAGGAGGGCTGGGTATAGATTGCACTGTGGTAGGAGTGGGCTTTAGCATGACTATATCCTCAGATCAGTGACCTGGGTCAAATTATTCAGCACTGTGAGCTTGTTACCACCTCATAGGGTTGTTGAGATGATAAAATGAGATAATGAATTAAACACACTCAATAGTTGCTGTCTGTTATCATTTTTTTCTCCTGATAACCAGTTTTCTAAATGAAAACATCTCAGTACTTTCATTTTCAGAAAAAGGACCTATTGCAGCAAGAAGCCAGTCTAAATTGCATGAAGGATAAAAACACAGATTAATAGTAGAAAGACCTGTGTTCAAAATTTGTTCCCTGCCACTTACTACTTGTGTAAACCTTGTATGCTCTTTAACCTCTATGTCTCCCTTGCTGAGGATCAGTAATATTATTTCTCCCCATGGGATTATTGAGATGATTAAGTGAAGTAATAGATACATACAAAGCACAACAGGCTGCATTAAGGGTAACTTGTTATCAGCAGGTAGTCAGGCCAGTTGTCCAGACCCTCTATGAAGGGTTGCCCCAGGCTTGGTATCTGAGAGGGAAGGAGGGATCTGGGAGGAACCCACGCAACTTGGCAAAGGCTTGCCATAGAGGCTACCCAAAGGCCATGTGTGTGCTCCCTGTGTTTCCTCTCCCTGAGGCTCTTTTCCTTTGCCCTCCCATTGTTTCCTTTCACTCTTGCCAGTTCAAAGCCTTTTGCAGTGACTCTAGATTTGGCCTTTGTGGGTTCAGTTTCCAGGCATTTCCTGTTACCTTTCCTTTTTTTGTCAGTTTCCTTCTTTATGGACAGAATGTTTTCTTGTGTTCACCAGAGCACAGTGAGGCAAGCTTAATATATTTTCATGTCCACAGAGGGGCAGCAGAGTGTACTAGAAACAGGCCTGGCCAGGGTAACAGGACACCTGGGTTTTAATTTTCCTAAGCTTGCTTGGGCACATCACTTTGTCAGTCATCTTTGGTTTCCCTGTTTTTACAGTAGAAAGCATTGGACCAGGAGGATGAGTAACCAGAGGCATAGATATCTTACCCAGCTCCCTGTTGTGAGCTGCCTACCCTTTAGGGCAAAGCTTTCAATTTAGTTTCATATTTATCTGTTTTGTTCTTATAAAGCAGAAAAGTAGATTTCAAGTGCTTTTTTAACATGCATGTTTACATATAGGCACATGAGAGCACATATACACTAGGAAATGGATATGTTAATTTGACTGTAGTAGTCACTTCACTATAGAAATATCAAAACATTATGTTATACACATTAGATACATACCATGTAAATGAATGAACTGATCTGTCTAAGATAGCTTCTTAAAGGAAAGGAGATGTTAAGAATCATTCATCCAATAGGAGTCAAGGTTTGCCCAAGGGGATTGTCCAAAGCAATTCATTTTTTTGTGTGTGTTAGCATCTATTAGAACACTCTGATAATTCTGGAAAATTCATGGCTCAAGGGTTGCTTGATTTTTTAGTCTCCATCCAGAGGAGAAGCTAGGATAAGCTAGAGGAGGCAGGAAGGAATCAGTGAGTCAGGGAGCAAACTAAATTGACTATGTGTCTGGCATACTCTTGGCACTCTTAGACTGAATAGTCAACTTGTAGGATGGTTCTGTTGCTCTCTTACTGTTTGGATACAGACATTTATTTCACTTTTTCTTTTGAAAATTTTTTAATATCTATTTTTTAGTTTTCGGCAGACACAACACCTTTGTTTGTATGTGGTGCTGAGGATTGAACCCGGGCCGCACGCATGCCAGGCGAACGCGCTACTGCTTGAGCCACATCCCCAGCCCCCATTTATTTCACTTTTTATACCTACTTCCCCATGACTAATGTGAAGATGGTATTACCTACCTCCAGAAACTGTTTTGGGTAGGAAATAAGGGAAAAAGCATACAAAAAAGGACTTCATGAAATCAGTGTTCTACATGTGTAAGGGATAAGAGATTTGCAAGTTAATCTGTTAGATTTTCTCACAGATCATCTTCTCTATTCAAAATAGTGAGATGGTTAAAGTAATGAGACTGTTTACCTCCCAGGGGACATGAAGCTATTTTCATTTTGAATAGAAAAAATTATAATAATGTTATGCACATTTCTCTCTTTCCTGAAATAGTCTGCATGAGAAAAGGGTGTTGATCGCTAAAATGCCTTACAGCTTGGTAACTCCAGAGGGAGACAGGGCTCTTACAAAGTCCTCAAAGGCAGGTCCTCTGCTTTACTTGGCTTTATTTCCCCAGTGTCTACAGAAGGCCCGGTAAGCTCACTAATTGAAATAATGAATACACAACTGTGAAGTGGTTGTCTATACATAAGATCACCACACGATGGCGGTAAAGTCAGGCAAATTTATTTGGTTCTCTGGTGGTTTCTCAGTCCTGCTTCTGACTCTCATGTGAATCACAATTTCTTTGCTTCCATGTCTTCCACTGGAGTTCCTTCTGTAAACCTTCCTTACTGTTGGTTTCCTTTCCTTCCTTCACCATTTATTGTGAGTTAATTTCTCCTTTCTCCTATAGGATGAAATTGTATCTTAAGCATTTGCTTAAAAGCAGAAAAATATTTATTTTTTTATTTTCATATTTTTATTGGCACATTATAATGATACATAATAGTGGATTTTGTTATTACATTTTTGTACATGCACACACTGTAACACGATTAAATTTGGTCAAAATCATTATCCAGTGTTATCCCTTTCCCTTCGCTCTCTCTTCCCCTGTATCTTTTCTCTACTTTCCTGATCTCTCTTTGATTTTCATGAGATCTTCCTGAACTCTCTTTTCCTTTTTCCTCTCTAACTTCTACATAGAAGAAAAAACATGTTAGTCTTGACTTTGTGGGTTTGGATTATTTCACTTTACATAATGCTCTCAAGGAGCAGAACCTATTCTAATGGGGATGCTAATACTGTAGTACAGAGGTCTGGAGGTGAGGATTGACCTGCACCCAATAAGCACAAAGAGTAACTGCTATTACTGTGGTTGTTATGATAGATCAGACTAATCCAGAAAGTTTATTAACACATCTGATGGGTTTCAAGACAGAGGCAAGGAGGAAAACCAGGGACAATTATAATCCTAGCAGCAATTCCCTGCTTAGAGTTATAGGAGTAAATATAATGTTATGTCTGTGTTCTGTATCATAATTTTTTTCAAGCCATTGTCATCAAGCCCCATCCAGGTGAATTGTGACAAATGGTGAAAAACATTTAAAAGCTATCTCCCAAGGGAAAGTCCATAGCACTGTGTCAAGTACCATGTGGAGTCTATTTGAATAGTCTATATATGTTGATTCCCTGTGGATTTTTCTCTAAAAGCTCAACTAGTGTGGGCTGCACATAAGAATCATTTGGGCCCTTTTCCCACAAATAAGAATCCTGCACATATGGAGCAAATGCTAGGTGTGTGTGTGTGTGTGTGTGTGTGTATTTGGTACCAGAGATTGAACCCAGGGGCTCTTAATCGCTGAACCACATCCCCAGGCCTTTTTAAAAATTTTTGAGACAGGACCTAACTAAGTTGTAAAGGCTGGCTTCAAATTTGTAATCCTCTGGCCTCAGCCTCCGGAGTCTCTGGAATTACAGGCCTGCTCCACCACATCCAGTGAGGAATCTGTATCTTAAAGCTCTCCCACACATTTTTAGGAACTGATAGACCAGTTGACAGTGTGTAGCTGAGAGAAAGAGAAGCTGAGAACTATTCATTGTTCTAGTTCTTTGCTAAGTGCTTTATATGTGTTATCTTATTTGATCCTCTGAACTATTAAGTGGCATCAGTTCCATTTTACTTATGGAGGAGCTGGAACTAAGAAAGATTAAATGACTTGCCCCAAGGTTCAGTTTATAAGTGGCAGGACATGGTTTCAAATACAGTTCCCTGGAAGTCTCATCCCAGGCTTTTCTCTTGGTACCACACTGACTTCTGAAGCTCATAGAGGCCTAGGTCAAAGCTCTATACTCTCTCACTCAGTGGGGACCTTGGTTGGACACTTCATCTGGTGGCTCAGTTCTTTCCTGTAGATAATCTTCTTGCTTCTAGTTGGGACTTAAATGAATTAAACAAATGAAAGAGGACTGAGATAATGGTTAGTAAAAGTACCTTGCGAATTGCAAGGTACTATATTCATAGATGGTACTATTTGTGGTATGTCTTATTAATCAGAGACCTGGGATCCAGGATAAGTTGCTATGGTGTATATCTGATGGCTGAGGGAGAATGGATAGAAATAGTTAATGCTTAATGCTGGAATTCCTGCGATAGGGCTAAGTCAATGGCTGGAATGAGGGAGCACTCACTCTTGAGTCTTGAAGTAGGTCAGTTTGCTGAGTCTGGCCTTCCAGCATTCTTAAGAGTTTAAGGATTATGTCAAAATGAATAACAGTCACTCAATTAGCATATTCTGGTTATTCACTGTATACAAGATGCTGAATGAGGCACTGTAAAAATGCAAAGAATTCAAGGATATAATCTTCAAGGAGCTTGTAGTTTATTTGAGGAGACATTTTTATAGCTATCTAACAAATTCAACCATAAAGATGTCAATCCAAATTTACTTCTTCATCAAAAGGAGTGAATACTGTTGAAATGGTATGACACACAAGAAAGACTCTAGACTCTTTTTCCCCTTACTATAAGTTCTTATCTGGATTACTGGAAATAGTCCTTGACTTCCTTTCTCTTCATATTCCCCCAAATGTTGCATATCACCCCCTTTACCTAACTCCCATTCCATCCAATTTCTTTGCTAGGGAGTGCACATACCTGTAATCCCAGCAATTGGGGAGGCTGAGGCAGGAAGATCACAAGTTCAAGACCAGCCTCAGCAACTTAGTGAAGCCTTAAGCAACTTAGTGAGACACTATCCCAAAATAAAAACTAAAAAGGGCTGGACATGTGGCTCAGTGGTTAAGTGCCTCTGGGTTCAATCTCCAGAGCCAAAACCAAAAAGTGCTTACTACACTGCTTGACACGTAGAAGCATTTGATTGATATTAGCTACTCTGTTCCAGTTCAAGTGGTGCTGAGAAAGTTCAAGTAGATTTAAGCAGGGAGCTATCAGGCAGATGTTAGAGGAGAGGGACCAATTTCTTAGAAGTCAAGTGCCCTAGAGAGCTCATGCTGAATCAGAGAGGTCCAGTATATGGTTAGCTGATGTTTTTTAAAATTATTTTTTCAGGGGCTGGGGATGTGGCTCAAGTGGTAGCGCACTCACCTGATATGCGTGCGGCCCGGGTTCGATCCTCAGCACCACAAACAAACAAAGATGATGTGTCTGCCGATAACTAAAAAATAAATATTAAAATTTTCTTTCCCTCTCTCTCTCTCTCTCTCTCTCTCTCTTAAAAAATATTTTGTTAATTGTCAATGGATCCTTACTTTATTTGTTTATATGTGGTGCTGAGAATTGAACCCAGTGGCTCCTACATGCTTGGCAAGTGCTCTACCACTGAGCTGCAACTCCAGCCCTAGCTGTTTTTTTTTTTTTTTTTTTAATCTGTCTCCTTGGGGAGAGTGTCATGCCTGAATTAGCTTCTCAAAATAGCTTTTTATAATCTCAACAACTGGGGAGGCTGAGGCAGGAGGATCACAAAAAGCTAACTCAAAATAGCTTTTTGAGAAGCTAATTCAGGTATGACTGATGGGATGTAGAAAGGTCAACACAGGGTAACATGCAAGTTTTTCCATGGGTAAGTGGGGTCAATCTGGAGAAAGACCAAGAAGTATAATTTAAATTGGCCTGAGACATTTTAAAGTACCTAAAACAGGATAGCTATACAGGAGATGAAATAAAGAGGAAATATAGGCAAAACCTGAGGAGAACTCAGAAGCAAATACTCAATAGTGACAGGGAAGATTTTAATAGGACTCAGTTTACTTGGCAGAACTGTGCATGAGACATAAACTCAGAAAAAATAAAGGTATCTCTATCATGAGGACTTGACCTTTCACTCTTCACACATCTGACTTCTAGAAAGTGCCATTGTCTTCTATTACCCTACAGAGCATTGGGTGGGACCCAGATGAAGTTGGGAACCCAGAATGTCCTACGTCTGTAACAGATCTGACAGGGTTAAAGCACCAGTGCCTCCTAGCAATAACGTGTTTACCTGAAAAACTGAAGTTTTCAGAATTTTTTTTCCTTCATCTCTGCCAAGGGATCCTGGCAGGCTTCTGGAATATTCACTAGGTTCTGGGCCTCCAATCTGGGCTGTTGGTGACACTCACACCCAGGCTGGGGTGTGAGAAGAGAGCTGTTCTCATAGCTTTGGCTGTCTTTTTACTGGGGACTGTGGTGGGGGTGGTAGGGTGTTTGGCAATTGCTTTTGAATTCGTTGGCTTTGCTTTATCTTTGAAGATTATTCATCTGTTTGCTGGAACCTAGTAGAGAAAGTTCTCTGCTCATTTAGCTTGGCTTCATTAAAAATGTTTTTATGTTGCTGCCTATGGAGACCCTAAAGTCTAAAGTCATCTCTGAACAGAAGGGACCACCAGCTTCTTCCCAAACCCTGCTGCTTCTATTGTCATAAAATTCAGATCCCTGTGACAAAAATATGCCAAATCAGCAAATAGTAATCCCCTCTCTCCCTCATCCCCCACCATACATTCCAAGTAGCAGTTTAGGAGATGTATTGTAGCCTAGTTTTATGAATTTAAATGGTGCCACAGTGATAGGAAGATCAGTTAGCTTACCTGAGCTGAATTTACATTGAACAAAACAATACCCCCACTAGGAAGAGGTCTGGTCCCCCCACTTCTCAGTTCACATATATCATGATCTTAGTGTGCTGTGTTAGCATTTTATCCCCAAGAAAAATCAACTTATAGGAAGAAAGATTTATTTGGGCTCACAGTTTCAGAGGTTTCAGTCCATTGTCAGTTTGCTCCATTATTTTGGGCCTGTGGTAAGAAAGAGCATCATGGTGGAAGGACATGAGAGGTGTAAGCTTCCCAATTTACTGCAGCAGGGGAGCAGAGAGAGAGAGGATCAGGAGGAAAAGATATAATATCCAAGGGCATGTCCCCAAGGACTCACTCCCAACTAGATTCTTCCTCTTACAGTTTCTAACATCTCCCCAAAATCTATTCAGCTATGAATTACTTAATGGATTAATCCACTGATGAGGTCAGAGCCCTCATGACCAAATTACTTTCCAGAATCCCCACCTCTGAACATTGTTGTTTTGGAAATCAAGCAATCAATGCATGAATTCTGGGGGGATACTTCATATTCAAACCACATCAACTTCTAATATTCTTTTGTGTATCCCATTGACCCTCCATTAGTCTCCTTTTGTTCTTTGATCTCTACTTCTTACCTTTACTCTCTACTCCATTAAATTCTAAAGTATTCCTTGGTATGTCATTGTAGCTGAGGGTCTTACTTTAAGAGCCAGTATAGACAGCCTGGTTTGATATGGAGAAAACTGTGAAGGCTACCCACAGATGGCTCCCAAACAAACATCTCTGCATATCTGGAAGGTGAGGTTGAGAATGATATGTAGGTTCTCATAGGTTCTCTTATACTCTTAGGGTCACTCCTTGCCTTATATTGCCTTTATAAGATCAGAGCACATTTTTCCAACTTTCTGGTTATTGAAGTACATGAGATGCCAAAAATATGTTAATGTTAATATGATTTTTTTTGCATGATACATGAAACTTATTCCCCTTGACTCCAAGAATTCCTAGAACTTGGATCTCACCCTTGCAGAGAAATATAGACACCTTCTACACCCTAGAACCATTCATATTCTCCAAACAGCTTTATTCTTTCTCCAACTCTGAAGCTCCAAGTTCCTTTATAATTTTTATCCCCCCCCCCTCTCAGCAGCCTGTGTCCTAATGCACCAATATTCAGAGATTCTTACCACTGATCTTTGATTGCAAGCATGGTTTTCTAAGAGTTGTAGCTCTTAGAACTTGACTGTTGGCAACACCTGTGTCCAATGGGCCTTCACATATCTGACAGTTTCATTATATCACATCTAGTCCCAGTCAGTATGGGTGGTGTTAGTTGTCATTTTTTGCTGCTGTATTTCTGCCTCCCTAACTCTTCCTCCAACTTTTCAGGGGTTTCAGGTTCCATCATATGATTATCTAAAAGAAGTTTCAAGAAACTCAGAAGATAGACTTATCTCATTCTTTTTGTATGGCTTTCATATTCAACATTGCTTCCCTCTTCTTCCAAGGAGGACCCCTTTGCTTTTGATTAGTTCTCCAGCATTCTTGGCTTCTAACCTGGTATTCTGAATGAAGGTGAAGCCTGTCTGTCAGACTCTGATTGTGCTTTCAGCTCTGATGCCCACATCAATGCTAGGTCCAACCACAAGCATTAGTTTGGGGCTAACTTATCAGGAAAAATTGACAGCTGGCTAGAGAGTGGGCCCTTAAAGTTTACAGGACTGGGGTTATATGCAAAGTGGCCAGTTGAAGTGACAACCAGTGACAATTTTTCTCTAAACAGTAGAGTTATAATAATATAACCTAATGCTGAATCAAAGGAAACAGAGTCAAACTCCAAACCAATTTGATTTGCAACTTGGAAGAAAAGCAACATGTCTTGATTTAAATGTCAGGCCCACTGCTGAGTGATGATTTAATAACTTTTATGAGGAATCCTGTCACAGCAAATTCAACACTGGAATAGAGTGACTCACAGATAGGGTGTTAGAAATGATACAGAAGCACATGGAAAGGAACAGGCTTATCTCAGGACTCATCCAGAAACTTTGCATAAAGCTAATTTGCAGTTAGAACTCTTTTCTCCCTGTCTTGTCACCCAGTCATTCGCTTCACAGATATCCAGACGTGGATGTAGAGAAAACCACAGTCTGATGTCAGCTCACTGCAGTATTTTCTGAGGACACAGGCCCTTGAACAAGTCTAGAGTGGAAGTCCAGAGACTGTGCCTTCAATCCAAAGGCAAGGTAGCAATGAGTCTGGCTGTTTCTCAAGGTATTTCAAGAATTCATCTGGTCATACTGCCCAGTCTTTGGCCACATATTTAATTACCACCACCGCCCCCTCCCCCACCATTTTCAGGGTGAGTGAGTTTAGACTCAGTGGTGTTAAAAAGAGTCCATATCCTGACTCCCAGGAAACCAGAACTTCCTCCTCAGTACTATGTAGATCTCTCTCCTTGAACTTCTATAGTTTTTCACGAAAGCTCAAGGCCAGTCAGGCTTCAGTCCTGGTCTGCTTCCCAGGTCAGAAAGGAACCATGCATGGCCATTCTTAACTGAGGACATTCCATTCTGTTGGACTAATCTTTCAGTGGTCAAGGTTCATTTTGAAGGGAATTTAATGTGTAAATATCTAGTGTTTGCCTAGAGGAGAGTTGCTCAACCTGCACAATATTGACATTTTTGGCTGTATCTTTCTTTGTTGTAGGGAATGGTTTTATTTATTGTTGGATGTGCAGCAGTGTTCTTGGCTTCTGGTTAACTCTCTGTTTTCCAATCTTTTACACAGGGCTTTCAGGTTTAACCTTCCCAAATTATGCCTCTAACAGGGTAGTTCTCAAGGGAAGAAACATCCTCTTCCCCCAGGGACATTTGGCAATGATGTCAATACTTTTTCTTTTCTTTATTAAATTGTCTTATTTTTTAAAAAAAGTTATTTGTTTATTCACTTATTTGTGGTGTGGGGGATGGAACCCAGGGCCAGGGCCTCATGCATGCTTAGGTAAGCACTCTATTATTGTACTACACCCCCAACCACTTTATCATTTTCCAGAAGGGGAAGAGATAATTTTCTGTGGGCATCCAGCAGGTAGAATCCAGGGTACCACATTGCACAGGGTAACTCCTTCCCATAAGTCCCCCTCCCCGCCCCAACAAAGAATTCTCCAGTCTGAGCCAGGTGTGATGGCTCACACCTATAATCCCAGCAGCTCAGGAGGCTGAGACAGGAGGATCATGAGTTCAAAGCCAGACTCAGCAGCTTAGCTAGACCGCAAGCAACTCAGTGAGACTCTATGTTTAAATAAAATACTTAAAAATGGCTGGAGATGTGGCTCAGTGTCTGAAATGTCAATAGTGTCAAGGTGGAGAAAACTTGCTCTATCAAATCATCTCTTGGTCAGGAACATTCTATTGTTTCCTGTTGCTTGTGAGAAAGATGGCAAATTTATGAACCTCTCTGATGTAGACATGGTTTATTATTTGCCAACCATTGCTTCTTTACTAAAACAATTCTGAATGATATGCTGCTTCTGAAACCTGTCATCTGCTTTCTTACTCATATAACTTCCCTCACACTAACCACTCCCTCTGTCTGAGATGCCCACTTCCCACTTTGAAAGCTAAGTTTAAATGTTGTCTCCTCTATTAAAGCCTTATCTGAGCCTGAATTGTCCTATCTACAAATAAGTTCTCTTTTTCTCAATATTCTTATAATCATTTCTCATATGTATCTTAAATCACTTATATTTATAGTACAATGGAAAAATTGAATTGGAATGGGCTTTTAGAATTTCTTCAGTAAAATTTCTCCCATTTAAAGAAAAGGAAACAGACCCAGAAATGTGATGTTATTGGTTGAAGGCATTGTTCTTTCCCATAAAACGTAGACTATCATAATTTGTGTCCTTGACTTTGTTCTGACATTATTGAAATGGATAGCATTGAGATTTGAGCTTTGACAAAAGTCAAAGCTTCAAATGAAGCCTGGCCTTCAAAACTAAACTCTGACACTTTTAAGTAATAAGTTTCCTTTTTGACTCTTACAAGTTTCCTTTCTGAAACTCACATCCCACCACCATATATGGAAATAATTATGACACTCATGAGAATCAAATGAGATTGTGTGTTCAAAATTCTTGGCACATAGCAGTCCCTCAATAACTATTTCTCAGAAGAATATCAAGATCAAAAATACTTTTCTGGCATTTCCTAAAGCACCGTTAGAGACAAAGAGTAGAAGTTCTTTGCCACTGCTCCTGTATTTTCATCTTTCCATAGATAGATTCTTCTGTGGGCCATGAGATGAGTGTCCAAGCTTTCTGCGGAGTAGCTAAATACTGACAAGTGGAAAGATAGTTCTTTAAACATCTGATTTTACTTTTTTCCCCCTTTTTGCAAAGCCAATGATGTCACTTCTCTGTTCCCTTAAGCAGATAACAGGTAGTATTATGAGGAGAGAGTGGGACAAAAAATATATTTCTTCTATTTCTTGTTAGCTTCCAGAATGGAAGCATGCTGGGGCTTAGATGCTATTGAGAGGCCTAACAGGTGTGTCTGTGAGAGAAAATTCAATATGCACTTGGGGTAGCAATGGGAGCACTTTGGTGTTGGCTCATAGTGTAGTGGTAGCTGATTTAGTTTACTGAGGCCTTTTTTATCCAGCTTTTTACTTAAGAATTGTCCACTCTGTCATTTTCTTCCTGCCTAGAGCTTTGGGATAATGGCATGCTACGGCACTCATTCCTTTCATTTAGAAAAATAAGTCTTTCCCTGGTCCCATGATGCATGTACCTACTAGAAATGCCCCTGCTACTCTAATGAGGGGATGACCTTAAAGGCAAGTGAGAAACAAAATGTGATTCCCAGTGCCTTGTCTAGACTACATTGGGAATGTGTTGAGGAGGAGGAAGTTGCTTGACAATGAGCTTATCTCAGAGGTAGTTCCTGCCTACTCTGTAATATAAGAATGGGTTTGGGTGGGAGGGGCTATAGGGAAGCCCAAGAAGGTCTATATAAATTGATTTAGGAGCTTCCTCTGTAGAGCATACAGATCAAAGGTCCAGTAGGAGAAAAATGTTTGTTGGGAGGATGAGAAAACCAGTAGGGGGCAAACCACTGGATTGGGAGTAATCTGGATCCCTGCTTTTACCTCTTCTGCTTCTGAGAAATTTCCTAGAGCTATTCTTAAGCCTCATTCCAGTCTGTAAAGGGAATGCAATACAGTCTACAGTCTTCCTCCCAATGATGACAGAAATTAAGGGTTTGTAAATCTCCAGAGTTGTCACTCTGTGAATCCCATAGCCATTTTACAAAAACATGTACTTTGAGTGTGTGTGTGTGTGTGTGTGTGTGTGTGTGTGTGTGTGTTTAGGGAGAGATGCATAAGAAGGAGGATGCAGATCTATTGGCTGATGACTTCAATATGGTATTCTTCAGTCTACTCTTCCCAGAGTCTACCATGTTCATATTGAGGCCACTTTGGAGATAGTTAGATTCCTTTCTCAAAGGAGGCTGCTCTTTTAAATCTGTCCTTTCTCTGGGGTATTTTCATAGTTATTGAATTTTCACCATGATTTTGAGTGGGGCCACAGGAATTTAGGGAAGTTGTATGACTATCCAGGTCTATTGGTAAAGTACTATCTCCTCAGAAAGACTAACCCTTTACACTTTCATAGGAGAGGTTAATGGACATGTTCTAGTACAGAAATGAGGATAATGATCCTATAAGAGCCTCTGATGAAGGAATTTTACTTAGGGAAGTCAGAAAAGGTTTCACAGAGAAATTAATGATTGTTTTGAGCTCTTAAGAATAATTGACTAGGGGCTGGGGTCTGTAGTTCAGTGGTAGAGCACTTACCCAGCATGCATGAGGCACTGAGTTCGATCCTCAGCACCACATACAAACAAATAAACAAAATAAAGGTATTATGTCCATCTACAACTAAAAATATTTTTTAAAAAAGAATGACTAAGCAAAGACAGTGATGAGAAGTATAGTTATACATGTGGACATTCAGTAAGCATTTTACAGATGAAAGATAATGTGAATAGGCCTTATGGTGGAAAGGTCCATGGCACATTCTAGAAACAAATATAATGCTACTTAACTGGTTTCACAACTTTAATTCAAAATTTAAACCAGAGTTTTGGATATTTAAAGTCTAATATGCAAGAATATCCAGCTTCAAAGTACCGTTAGGCTAGATTGCACATATTAAATTATACCCACTGGGGGAAAGCACATGAAGCATTATCAAGAAAAGAAGCAATCTGGAATGGGGGAAATGACAGATGAAAATATGTGAAATCTGAATATTCCTCCTAATGTTTTGCTTCACAGCTATGTATGAGGTATATGGACAGATTCCTAGATAGCTCCTTGGTTGAGGTGACTTGAGCACACTGAAATAAATCAGGGAAGGCTTCCAGCAAATGCCAATTACTAAACAGTGTTCTATAAAAGATATGGATTAGTGAATAAGGAGAGAAGGTGTTTCTAGCAGAAGAGACAGTATGAGTGGTGACTTGGTGTGGTACAAAGACTATTTCTGAGGTGGGAGATTTGTGATATATTAGATCGACATGAATGGAAAAGCAAAACAGCCTCACTTGGGGCCATCTCAGAGTCTTTCTATGAAAAATCAACTAGTCAATTAAAATGAGAAAAATTAAGGTTCACTGGGTACAATGAGAACAGAAATAATTGCTTATTTGGTTGAACTTAACCTTTAAAAATAAATTGTCATAAATCTCAGTCTTGCCATTCTCAACTGAGTGTAGTCAGATGTAGCTTTCTGCGAGACTGTGAGAAGGTTGCTGCCTACTTCTTAGGACCTCTCTGAAATTTTATAATTGGGCACTTACCAAATTTCTGGAGTACTGTTTGCTTATGCACTTTATTTTAGCAGTTAATTACGCTGATACTTCATAAAATAATAGCTTCAATATTCTCTGAGCTTCAACATTTTTTTGTAAGATTGCTGAAAAAAAACACAAATCCTTCAAACAAAGGAATCTACCTCTGATAAGATGGCAGCTGGTGAGGTGG
The DNA here is from genome assembly GCF_964194105.1 of Spermophilus citellus. Taxonomy (NCBI): domain Eukaryota; kingdom Metazoa; phylum Chordata; class Mammalia; order Rodentia; family Sciuridae; genus Spermophilus; species Spermophilus citellus. The sequence continues at coordinate 110,597,871 of NC_138190.1, read as the reverse complement.
ACTTATGTGAGCAGATGCCCTTTCCCATTACTCTTCAAACCAAAACTCTCTCTTAGAAGCTTGGCTTTGGTTCCAATGTACACCTCCCCTCCCAAGTGTTGAAAGGCTAAATTAGGTGACAGACATGTAGAAAGAAACAATGGATTTGATTTTGTCTGTCAAAACTCTTGATTACTCAGCATATGGCTCTTTGAAAGCAGCCCATGTGCAAAGGTATATCACTGAGGTTAAAAGTGTGGAGTTTTTGCTGGGTATGGCAGCACATGGTTGTAATCACAGCTACTCAAGAGACTTTGGCAGGAGAATTGCAAGCTCATGGCAACCTAGCAGGACCGTCTAAAAATGAAAAATAAAAAGGACTGGAGATGTGGTAGAGTACCCCAGAGCTCAATCCCCAGTACTCCTCACAAAGGTATGAAAACATGGAGTCATCATGCACCATGGCTCATATCCTGACTGCCACTTTCTAGTTGAGAGATATTTTTACAGTTAGCTGAATATGTGCCTTGCTTGCCTCATCTTTTGTAAAGCACAAATAATAAGAGTTCCTATATCATACATTCACTGTGATGGTCAAGGAGATATATGTGTAAACAGCTTAGCATGATCATTGTCATTAGCAGCATTGCCACACTATCATCACCAAACCACCCCCAGTTTAACCCTCTAACAGGAAAATAAAATCTTGCAGTCTCTTACTAAAGAAGAAACCTGTAGTCAGCAAAGAAGGAAAAGAAGAAATGGGAAACCCAGTTGCATTCACTATTTCCTGTTCTCACCCTAACTATATTCTAAAGAGAATCTATGAAAACTATACTTTCAAGGATCATTTCTATAGTTTGTTACCAAGGAGAATGCATGAGAAGAAGACAACCCAAGCCTTATGTCTCTGTCTCTGTTTCCACAGGTACCTGTCGCCTTGGCTGGGCCTATTACTGTGCTGGAGGTGGAGCAGCTGCAGCCATGTTGATTTGCACCTGGCTCTCTTGCTTTGCTGGAAGAAACCCCAAGCCAGTCATGTTGGTGGAAAGCATCATGAGGAACACCAATTCTTATGCTATGGAGCTTGACCATTGCCTAAAACCTTGAGCTTTGAAAGAAGACTGGTTGGAGAGGGTGGCAAAGGGAAGGGAAGGGAACTCTGAAAAGAAGTACTAAGACTGAGCCAGTTAGCACCCATCTGCCAGTAGTATACGCTAGTGTTTGCCTTTTTTTTTAACCCACCTGACATTCATTTTATTTTTTTCCATAAGCCAGTTGCCCTGTAGCTATTTAAAAAAACTCATCTAAAGCAATGATTTTCTCAAATATTAATCCAACCAAGGTATTTTACAGACCCCCAAGTCCCAAAGTTTTCCTTTAAGCAAAATAAGGAGAAGCTCTCCACCTGAAAGGTAATTGCACAATCAAGCAGTCCTTCAGAATTCTGTAACTCCTGTCTTCCACTTACCTTAAAGCTTAAAGGCTGAGTAAGAATAGTTGTGCAGTGAGGGATCAGGAGATGGACAGTTCATATCACTCCATTTATATGGCCCTTTCCTTGATATTTTTGCCACTGTTAAACATCTCTGGAACAATGCTGCCCAAATTGTTTTGACTTTCTCACATCTATACCTTCTGTATTTTTTCCTTTCTAGTTGTGGGGAAGCTTGGTGGGAAGGCAACTTGCAGTGGTGAAAACATTAATCAATGATGTTTGCATATAGTCTGGGACCCCTCCTGCATATATGCATTAGAATATTCATAGGAATTCATTTTGTGTTCTATTTAAGTGATTGGCATTAAAATATAGTGGCAAGTATTCCCCAATCCCTTATAGATACAGAAATGATGTTCATCAAATGTTCTGAGAAGAGACTAACATTCATTGGGCACTCAATAAATATGAATTCAGAATGATGATGACAAGGATGTTTCTGCTGGATCCTTATTGAAATTTCTATCAGAGTTCATTATAATTGACTAGGAAATCCGCAGTAGCATTTGGCCCCTGTAATCACTCCTAGTATGATACAAGTTTCTCCGCCTATTTCAATGACTGCTCATAAAATGATCTCTCCTCCATCTGGGGTGAGTTAGACATGAAAGAACACAGCCCTGATGTCACCTAGGGCTGATGTATTTTTAGCCCTGGCCTCTATCCCATCTGTGCTCAAGGCTGACTGATGGTGTAGAAGAACTTGGTGTCTCCTGGGGGCAAAATTAGTCTCACCCTCTCCCCCAACCCCAGTTAATTCAGTCCAGCTCTATCATTCCATAACTACAGTTTTAAGGACTGGGGAGGGCCTGTGACTCAAGAGGCCAGCTCATCTGTTTCTATTCTTAATCATTCCAGCTTGATTTGGGTACAGCCCTACCTCAAGGGAGAGGAATGGAAAAACTGGCTTCCTGAGTTATATTCCATCCCCCAAGGAGTCAGCATTCTTATATTGACCTTGTGTAAGTTAGCAAATTCAAATATAGTGTACTCGGGCACAGTTCATTCATTCACTTATTCATGGAGTCAGGAAATATTTCTTGAGAATTTCACTATATGCAAAAGTACAGAGGCTAAAAAGATGAAGACACAGATTCTCACCTTAAAATGTACAGTAGTGAACTAGAAAAGTGGAGAAGGGGAGGGTAAAGAATCACAGGGGGACCACAAAACCAGCTTGAGCATTGGGGGATTCATGAGAAAGATTTCTAGAAAAGACAATACTTAGGATGAGTCTGGGAGATAAATATGGGGAGTTAGTGAGCAAAGGTAAAAAGTGCACTGGACAAGGAGCAGTGTAAGCAAAGGCATGGAGACACTACGAAGATGATGATCAGGTATGAAAGGGGAGATGACAGAAGCTGAAGCTTAAAAGGGACTCGGTAACCAGATTCTGTAGAACCTTCTACTCCAGGACAAAGAGTATAGATTTTATCCTAAAAGGCCACTCAAAGAGAAGTGATATGATCATGTTTGTGCTTTTCCAAAGACCAATTTGGCTACAGTGATGAGAATTAAAGAGAATAGGGAGAGACTGGAGATATTTTCATAATCTAGGTGTAAATGGATCAAATTCTGAATTCAGGTATTAACTGTAGGGCTGGAGTAGATGGATGAATTTGAAAGAAAATACAGGCTGAACATCCCTAATATGAAAGTATAAAATCCAAAATGATCCAAAATCTAAAGCTATGTCAGTGTCATGTCCATGCTTGGAAGGTTTCAGAACACTTCAGATTTTGGATTTTTGGATAAATGATGTTCAACCTGTAATATCTGAAAATATTGCAAAATCTGAAGGAAAAACAACTTTGAATTCTGAAACATTTTTGGTCTCAAGCATTTTGGATAAGGGATACTCAGCCTACCTGTAGGAAGTTAATTCCACAGGATTTAATATCTAAAGGACAAACACAAATGAGGGCAAGTGAAGATTTTGGGATAACATCTCTGGTACATGGTACCTTATACCAAGATGGGGAATACAAGAGGAATAGTGCAAAGGAGGAAAGTAGTTATTGAATTCACGTCAAGTATTATCTCCCACATAGAAGTGAACTAAGTAAGGCAAGGCAAGTTGAACATACCTCACTGGAAGGGAAACAACGTGATTGGATGTATAGCAAGCATCTCCTTTCTCTAAGAAATATGACGAAGAATTGCTGAAATAAATTGGAACTGAGTCAAGATGAATTTTTATATCATAGACACAATAATGCAACTTTGATTTATGAGAGCAGAGTATGGTGAATATGTGAAATGTTTGAGAAAGGGCAGATCACTTTCTTTAGATAAGGTAATTTGGCTAGGCGATCTTTCTTCTCAGACTACGGAAGCTTCTGGAATTCTAAGGGAAAGTCATACATCAGACTCCTGGCAAGAAACAGATGGTATATTCAAGGAGTTTAGCTGAGATGAGTTTAATGCAGGAGCCATTTATGGTAGTGTGCTTGGTGAAAAGGGAACCTACCAGTAATGATTAGGCTTAGAAAGACTATGAATAGTTGAACCACTCTGAATGACCCATGCCTTCCAGTCCTGAAGCAAGAGGCTCTGACCAATCACTACATTTTGTGGTGATTTGGGTGTTGTCCCAGCCCAGGAAGTAGAAGGCATGCCTTCAGGTGTAGGCATGACCCCGTGGGGTTGAGCTACACTCACCTATTCTTTTGTAATCCCTTTGCCCTGTTTGGGATAGAATGTTCCATGGAAGCTTCCTTTGTGTGTCCCCTTCTCTTCCTCTGCCTTTGGGTGCAGCCTTCCTAGTTGTCAGTCAATCTGCTGACAGCAGACATCAGAAGGCTAGATTCAATTCCCTGAAACCTGACCCCTTGCCTCATTTGAATGTCCTCTCCCTAATAAAAAAGGTTCAGCACATGCGCGCTCTCTCTCTCTCTCTCTCTCTCTCTCTCTCTCTCTCTCTCTCTCTCGACCCTTAAGGTCAGAGGAGCCGTCACAGGACCCAAAGAAAAAGGTATGTCTTTCTCTTGTGTGATTATTTCATGCAGCCCAGTTCACTTGGAGTGACCCTAAGTGTTTTAGTCGTGAGAAACGTGACAAATAGTGGATAAAAAAATGTGGTATAAATGTGCAATGGAATATTACTCAGCCATAAGAAGATTGATTTTATAACATTTGTGGTAAATGGATTTTTCTGGAGACTATCATGCTAAATGAACTAAGCCAGTCCCCAAAAGTCAAAGATTGAATGTTCTCTTTAGTATGCAGATGCTGACACAGAATAAGAGGGGAGGGGAAGAATAGAAGTTCATTGGATTAGACAAAGGGGACTGAAGGAAAGGGAAGGGGAATGGGAATAGGAAAGATAGTAGAATGAATTGGATGTAGCTTTCCTATATTCATATATGTATACATGACCAGTGTAACTCCACATAATGTACAACCACAAGAATGGGATCCTGATTAGAGTAAGTTATACTCCATGTATGTATAATATGTCAAAATACACTCTACTGTTATGTATATCTAAAAAGAATAAAAAAAAAACTAAAAATCACTATAAAGAGTGGGGAACTATCATCTTCTCTATGATGGCAGGAGCAAGAGGAAGAAACGGTATTACTGAAGCCATGAAGAGCTGTAGCTGTGTGAGAAGGGCTGCCTGATACATGTTATGGCTTTGGGTAGCAAAATATAGTCTCTACCTAAATGCCACACAGTAGTGAAGGAGAGAGGGGAATAAATACTCAAATTTCACTCTTTTCCTTTTTCCTGATCTTCTGCATGTGTCCACCATTAGCACACCCAGGCAGATGCTAGCTGGAAAAGCATTTTGCTACAGTCCATTGAGGTCAGTCTCTTAGCACAGAGCTTGGTAGGAAAAGGCAGAGAATGGAGCTTGGGGAGACGAGGGAAAATGGAAAATAACAGCTCAAGTGTTCTTATCCCTCCTTACTACCATTGCCTTAAGAAGGGTTTTCCAAGAAGTATAGCTTTTGATGCCCTCCCTCGCTCAGATACCTAAACACACTAGGAAGCACTTATACTCTAGAGGGAAGACTAAGAAGGAGGGGGCTGATTTGAAAGAACCATTTAAAATGACTGTTACCTCACAGATAGAAGGTAGTTTGAATATTATCTCTTTCATAGGGAAAAGAGACCAGATTTAAAAGGGATTTTTTTTTCCTTGAAGAAACCAAGTCCGCAGGGGCTTATATTCAAAGAGGGACCAAGACCTATGTTCAGTTTGAATTTAAATTCCTCACTGCCTGTGTCTGGTTTCTTTCCTGCCAAGCCTTTTTATGGCATAAATGTCTGGCTAGCCTAGTTTTTTATCCCCTGTGGCCCAGAGCAGACTCTTGGAAGGTAAATATGCTTCTTCTGGCTGCTGCTGTTCAGAGAGGAAGGAGAGCCCATGGGTCAGGTAGAAGGTTGAATGAGTGAAGTGAGGGCCTCAGACACTCTGTCGTTTGTCCCAGGTCTGGCTGGCTGACATGCTCCCCACCTGTGTGTGCAGGCTGGGTGCCTAACCATGGGTCCTTTATAACTCTGGCACCACTTCCATCTTGGAGAAGGAATGATAGGTGGGATGCTATTCATTTGGCCTAACTAAGAGTTGATTGAATATTTCTTGAGAGCTCATTTAGCAGGACACTTCTTTCAGAAAAAAATACTGGAAGGGTAACAACTTCCCAGGTGGCATGACTTTGTATCTAGAAGGTTGACATTTCTATACCTTGGTGGCAAGTGTTAAGTCAGTCAGATCTGTTTTGGGTGATGCCCTCTAATGTCTCCCTTGCTATCTTCCTCCAGGTGAATAGCTGCCTACATTCACTTACAACTGCTGGTGACTTCATGGCAGTGGATTCCCACTTTTTGGGAAGATGTGCCCCAAAGAAAAGTAGAAAGTGTCCGGTTTCTGGGAAATGGAGCTCTGGATTTTGTAAGAGTGGGTGTCAATAGGTAGTTTTGGCTAGAAGAGATAAGGGAACAAAGGAAGCTTCTGGAAAGCAGAGGCTTTATAAATTATCAAATAAGCTGCATTAGGAGGGAGGGTAAAGCCACTTCAGAAAAATGTAAGAACACTATATTAGTCAGCTTCTTATCACTATAATGAAATATCTGAGGCAGGCTGTATGTGAAGAGAAGAGGTTCTGGAGTGTCAAGTGTATGGTGTCTGCATTGGCTCAGATCTGGTGAGGGTCCTCTCAGCTGTATTACATCACAATAGATGGCAATGGTGGCAGTACATTTGGGAGCAAAGGATTACATCTTGATATGGGAAGCCAGAGAAAGACTCAGGGATTAGGCTCCTAATCAATAAATGAGCCAAGGACATGAACAGACACTTCTCAGAAGAGGATATTCAATCAATCAACAAATATATAAAAAATGTTCTCTAGTACTTACAGAAAGAAAATCAAAACTACTCTAAGATACTATCTCACTCCAGTCAGAATGGCAGCTATTATGAAGACAAACAACAATAAGTGTTGGCGAGGATGTGGGGAAAAGGGTACACTCATACATTGCTGGTGAGACTGCAAATTGGTGCAGCCAATATCTAAAGCAGTATGGAGATTCCTTGGAAAACTGGAAATGGAACCACCATTTGATCCCTCTCCTCAGACTATATCCAAAGGACTTAAAAATAGCATACCACAGGGACACAGCCACATCAATGTTTATAGCATCACAATTCACAATAGCTAAACTGTGGAGCCAATCTAGATATCCTTCAGTAGATGATTGGATTTAAAACATGTGGCATATATACACAATGGAATATTACTCAGCAATAAAAGAGAATAAAATCATGGCATTTACAGGCATATGGATGCAGTTGCAGAAGATAATGCTAAGTGAAGTTAGCCAATCCTGAGAAAAACAAATGCCGAATGTTTTCTCTGATATAAGGTGACTGACTCATAGTGGGGGAAGGAGAGGGAGCATGGGAGGAATAGAGGAACTCTAGATAGGGAAGAGGGGTGGAAAGGGAAGGGAGGGGGCAGGGGGTTAGGTTTCTGTAATTACTAGAGAACATTTTTTATATATTTGTTGATTGATTGAATATCCTCTTCTGAGAAGCAAGGATGGTGGAATGTGATGGACATCATTATGTAAAGTACATGTATGAAGACATGAATTGATGTGAACATACTTTATATACAAACAGATATGAAAAATTGTGTTGTATATGTGTCATAAGAATTGTGATGCATTCTGCTGTCATGCATTTAAAAAATAAAAGCAATTTAAAAAAATAATAGTGAATCCATTTTATTAAAGATGAAAGGTATCCCACTTGGTGACTTGAGGGGAAAGGTGTGCTATTTCTAGAATTCACAATCTTCAAGCAGACCTAGTAAAGCATTCTTGGTAGACAGAAGGTAAGAACCTTTCATAGAATCATCACAGTCCTATGTCCTTGGCTTAAAAGCATTTTCTGAGCTGGAGGGGGACTGGAGTTGAAGAATATTTAATACTGGCCTCTTCATTAGATATAGAGAGATATATTTTCAGCTTCAATTTCCTTTTTGTCTACTTATGAGATTATGCTCTCCCAGGGTTGATCTCTTCTCTAAATGCATCAAACCCCCACTGATTCCTCAAAGCTAACAGCGAATAAACAGTTTCTATGTGTGCACACAAATGATTTCAATTTTCATTATACAGAGCTGCATATATGCTAGGAAACAGAAGTAGGGGGAGACAAAATGCTTGGTTTTGAGAGCAGCACTTTTTCCCTCTAGTGAAAGGAGGCCTTCAAGGACAGTACTTGGGAGAGGGGCTCATTGAGGCCAGCTGGCATCCATATACGCAGCACCTGGACCGTTGGCTCCCTTTCAGGTAGTGCCTGTGCTTCCTGAAGAGATGGTGGCAACCAAAGATGGGAAACAAAGTTCAAGAGGAATAAGAAATGGTAAATATGGAAGTAAATATCAGAATCATTCCACAGAAACAATGCTTATTCCCATTGTGGCCTATTAGACTTCTATTTGGGGTCTAACAGAGTTTCTTTATGAAATATCTCTTTATGTCTCAGATGATAAAACATTGTCCTTCGAAGTGACAAGGCAAAGTGAAGACAGTCCCAGCTTTGAAGACAGACAGATCAAGGTTTGAATCCCAGCTCAAACATTTCTTAGCTGTGTGTCCTCAGGAAGTTACTCAATTTCTCTGAGTTTACTAAAATTTCTAAGCCAAGCTCCTGTCAAAATCTCCAGCAGCTCCAGAAGGTATTCATTTATTCAGTGGCCATATTCCTTTTATTTTTCACTGATTACTAGCCTAACTCTAACATAGTGATTTTTAATCCTGCTTCACATTAAACTTGGGCACCTTTCAGAAAATTTGGATGCTTTTGTCCCCCTTTGGTCAGAGTTAGAATCTCTGGAGGCCACTAGGCCATACCATCCCCATATTCAATATTGTTATCATCTGCTGAATGCCTACTAATCTTTCATTCATTGAGAAAGAAATGGATCACTCTCTTTTTTTTAAAAAAAGAATGTTTTTTTTAAGAAAGAGTGAGAGGAGAGAGAGAGAGAGAGAGAGAATTTTTTAATATTTATTTTTTTAGTTCTCGGCAGACACAACATCTCTGTTGGTATGTGGTGCTGAGGATCGAACCCGGGCCGCACGAGCGCGCTACCACTTGAGCCACATCCCCAGCCCCTCTCTTTTTTTTTTTAAAGAGAGAGTGAGAGAATTTTTTTTTTATTTTTTTGAGAGAATTTTTTAATATTTATTTTTTAGTTTTCGGTGGACACAACATCTTTGTTTGTATGTGGTGCTGAGGATCAAACCCGGGCCACACGCATGCCAGGCAAGTGTGCTACCGCTTGAGCCACATCCCCAGCCCATGGATCACTCTCTTCTCTTCTATTATGATCATTCTGGAAACTTAAACACTGATGTGAAACATTCTTCAAACTTTGACTTCCTTACTACCAATGATATTTTTCTTCCACTCAACTTATATTGATTGCTTTCATTTTTGATGTCACAGATAAAAATGATGTCAAGTCTCCCATGCCTTTTCAACACTCTTACTCTTTCAGCTTTTCTTCTTTAAATCCACACTTTGCCTACTCTTTGATCCTATACTCCTTGCTCATTACAGAGTCATATATTTGTAATTGCCCTTTGCATAAATGTTCCTCTTTTTAGCTCTTCACTTAGCCTTCCATGTATTCGTTCAACCAAGTCCTAATACAGATAAAATTTAATAATTTGCCTGCTTTGTGTTTGCTCCATGTCCCCAGCCATTGATGAAGAAAAGCAATAACTATCTTCTTCTTGCACCTTTTCTGTTTCCATCTACTCCATTGGTGAGTTCTGCTGACTTCATAGCTTATCTATACCTTGTTATCTATACCTTTGCTACTCTAAGTGTGGGATATGCTCCCAAATTGTCAGCATCTGGTGGGAATTCATTAGAAATTTGGACTCTTGGACCCTACCCCAGACTTACTGAATCTGAATTTGCATTTTAACAAGCCCTCCCTTGGAGTCCTCATGATTAGTTTTCATTAAAGTTTGAGATGCACTGATCTATACCAATGTATCTTGGCTCCAATTGCAAATCAGAATCAGCTGGATGGGCTGGGGTTGTGGCTCAGAGGTAGAGTCCTTGCCTGGCATGGGTGAAAAACTGGGTTCTATCCTCAGCATCACATAAAGGTAAAATAAAGATATTGTGTCCACCTATAACCAAAAGATAAATGTTTTAAAAAATCAGCCGGAGAGTTAAGTCTCTACTAATTAGAGATTTAACTGGCCTAGACTAAGACTTGGACATGTGTCACTTTTTATGCTACCATGTGGTCTTAAAAATCTATTTATTTATTTGAGACAGGGTTTAACTGTGTTATAGCCTGGGTTAGTCTTAAACTCCTGAGTTCAAGTGATCTTCCCTCTCAGCCTCCCAAGTATTTGGGATTACAAGCGCATACCACCATGCTGAACACCATGGCTATGAATGAAAACCACTGATTAAAATACTGTGTTCATATATGAATACATGACCAGTGAAACTCCACATCATGTACAACCCAAGAATGGGATCCTCATTAGAATAAGTTATACTCTGTGTATGTGTGATATGTCAAAATACACTCTACTGTCATGTATATCTAAAAAGAACAAATAAAATACTGATAATTCCCAAATTAATATCTCCAGTACAAACTTTTCTGAACTCTACACTCATATGTCCAACTACCTACTCCACATCTATACTTGGGTGTTTGTGGGCTTGACAAATGTACATATCCACAACCATGATCCCAAACTTCTTCTAAACCTATTCTTAGAGTTACCCCTCAGTAAATGGCAGGATATTTACTTGGTCTCACTGCCTCCTCCTACACACCTCCCTGGGAGGCTTCTGTTGAGCTCCTGTGCCTCTGATAAATTTCTTTTTTTGGAGGGAGCTGGGAGCTTGGGATCAAATCCAGAGACTTGTACATGCCAAGCATGTAGTCTATCATTGACCTATACCCTAGCCCCTGTTCAATCTCATACATTTGAAATGTTCCAAGGTGCATTGCTCCTCTTCATATACAGAATGTCCCCCAGGGGAGCTCATCTACATGCTGATGAGGCTCTGCTTTAAACAGTTTTCTCAAATTTAACTTGTGCCAAAGGAAGTTATTAGTTTTCTCTTCCCCTCCTTCAAGTAGTTGCTCTTGTCAAAAGCTGGGAGTAATTTCTGATTCCTTTCATTCCCTTGATTCCTACCTCCAAACCATGTGCAAGTCCTATCAATCCTACTTTCAAGATATATTCTTTATCTGCCTACTTCTCTTATCTCTATTGCTACCACCCTAAGACATTAATGATAAAATAAATTCTTAGGAAACTGGGACTCAAAGGAAACAGTCTATTCTGATAAAGGGTATCTCTCAAGCCTTCAGCAAATATCATATTAAATATTAAACTTTTAGAAGCATTTTAATTTAAATCAGAAAAAAAAGGCCAGGGAAAATATTACAGTCCACAATGACAACTGAAAACATGAGATACCTAAGACTAAATCTTTCAAAAAATGCAGAGGAAGTTCTAAAAATTATTGAAGAATGTGAGAAAAGACCAAAAAGGAGAGATAAATAAGGTTGATGAATAGAAAAACTTGATAACTTAAAGCTTCTCAGTTTTCTCTAAATGATTTTATAAATTCAACAGTTCCAACAGATAATCGCTTTTTTTAGTGTTAGCTTTACATGCTAATCTTCACATTTGTATTCAGATATCAAGACATTGTAAAGCTTTACTGATTAACAAGTATGATATTGACACAGACATTAAACAAATGGATGAATGGAACAGAATAGAAAATTTAGAAACAGACCTATGATTATAAGGAAAAAAGATACCAGATGAAAATTGCATTATAAACCAGTGAGAGAAGGATAGACAAATCAACAAAAGGTACTAGGAATACACTATCCATTTGGAAAATAAAGTAAAATTATAACCTTATCACAGTCCATTTATAAAAATCTCAATTCCAGATGGATTAATGACCTAAATGTGAAAAAGTTCCAAAATTGAAAAGATAATATATTTATGATTTTAGGATAGAAAATAAATTATAAAAAGTCACAAATGCATAGCCTATAAATCAAAGAATGATATGTTTGACTATGTTAAAATTCCAAAGTCTGATTGATTTTTCTGCCCCCCCTTGAGTTGGGAGGAGTCATGTGACTACTTCTAGCCAGTAGGTTATGAGCAGCAATGATGGAGAAGCACTTCCGTCTAGCCAGTGACACATATTTGCTATGGTTTTAAAATCTCATCAATGAACACTATTATAATCAAAATAAAAGGGCAAGTTTCAGACTGGGAGAAGATATTATTAACAAAGGATTGGTATACAGAATTTTTAAAGAACTATAAATCAATAAGGAAAGTATAAACAACTCAATAAAATACAGGCCAAGAATATGATCAATTAATTTACCAAATAGAAAACCTGATAGGATGCTCAATTGCCTACAACTCAGGAAAATACAAATTAAAGCAACAGTAATTCAATACAGTCATACCATTTTATATCCATCAGTTTGATAAAAATGTAAAAGTCAAATTATACCTGGAACACTAGAATAAATGCTTATTGTTATAGTATCTATATTTAATATTTAGCAAAAAATGAAGAATGCAATTTTTTAAAATATGTATAAAAGTTTATATATATATAGATATATATATAATGTTCTTTGTATATACAATTTGTGTTTGTAGTACAAATAAGAACAACAAACAGCAAACCCAGGAAAATGGAGAGTGTTTAGTTTTGAAGGAGGGAAATTATAGCTGTAATAGGGAGAAAAGCAACTATCCTCCCCGATGGTTGGACTTAATTTGTATATTCCCTTTGGAGAAGAATTGGTCAATACCTAGTAAAGTTGAAGATATAGGTATATACTTTCAATCTGATAATTTCATCTTCTTGGATATGCTATGGATAAACTATAATACAACAGCATGAAAAGATGTATACAGTGATGACTGTCAATGTCACTGGTGTCTGGAATAGAAAACATAAAATATGTATCTGTAGGGAAGTACAAAAATAAATTTGATACACTATTCAGTGGAAGTTAAAATGAATAGCTTGGAGCTGCAGGTGTGAATGTATCTAAAAACCATGATGTTGAATAAGTAGCGCAACTTTCAGAATGACTTCAGGGTACACCTTTCACATAGATTTTGAAAACATACAAAATAATCCTATATATTTACTATAGATGAGATTCAGAAAGTATTAATCCCTTCTCTAATCACCTCTATTGAAGAAATATAATTCCCTGGTCCACTGATGGCTTGGCCATGAGGTTTGCTTTGTCCAATTGAATATGTGGGTAGAACTGAGTGTGAGAGACCTGAGCCAAGGCCTTAAGAGGCAGCATATCTTCAGTTTGTTCTTCTGGGAGCTTCTGACCTCCACAGTGCATGTTCACTGAAGCAGTCTCTTCAATCTCAGCCACAGAATGAAAATACACGGAGAAATGTTATTCTAGCTGAAGCATAGACCTGGAACACTAGAATAAATGCTTATTGTTATAGTATCTATATTTAATATTTAGCAAAAAATGAAGAATGCAATTTTTTAAAATATGTATAAAAGTTATATATATATATATATATATATATATATATATATATATATATATCATGTTCTTTGTATATATAATATGTGTTTGTAGTACAAATAAGAACAACAAACCGCAAAACCAGGAAAATGGAGAGTTTTTAGTTTTGAAGGAGGGAAAAAATCCTATTCCTTTTTATTCTATTTTAATTATCTTCACACCCTGTGTTTACTAATTGCTTCCCTCTCCATCCCACTAAAATATAAATTCTACAGAAGCCAATGAAGTGTTTATTTTGTTGATTGTTATGGCCCAAGTCTAGTGCACTGTCACACAGTAGGCTCTCAGTGAACATGCATTGAAAGAATGAGATTGATTACTTGTTTGTAGGTAGGAACAGTGCTTAATGGTTTTGCAGAGCTATGCTGAGGATTAATGCAGAGTAGATCAGACAGCATGAATGCTGTTGACCCTGGCCTTTAGACATTCAATTATGTCAGTATTCTTTCTTTTTCTATTCTAGATATGAAGTCTTCCTCTTGAGATTTTTTCAATAAAGTATAGAGCATTTAAAGTGTAGGTTCCATTGTTTACTGGCTGTGCAATCTTAATTATTCAATATCTCTATGTTTCAATCTCCTGATCTGTAGACTGGGACAATGATACCTACCTCATAGGTTGATTGAGAATAGTAAATAATACAATTATATGAAGCATTAATCACAGGGCTTGACACATAGTAAATATTGAATAAATGCTGCCACTACTACTACTACTGCAAAATGGTTGCCTGTGTAGTATAAGTTCAAGAGTATTTGGAATACTGTCTTAGAAAATAGTATTTTCCATACCAGCTTGTCTTTTCCATATCCAATTTCACAATTATGGAGTTATTTTAGTAATGTCTTGTCTACTCCAGTGGCCTCTCATTAAATTCATTGGAAATGTGTTGCCAATATTTTAGTATGATTAATTTTATGTGTTAAAATTAATTTTTGTTTGCCTCAATTCCTGGACATATGGACACCATGAGGGTTCTGGGCACAGATTTGGGAAGAGAAGAAATGAATTCCAAAGGCAATACTAGGCTATTTGTCCCTTCCGCTTAAGGATGGCTTGGTTCCAGAATTTTTCTTGGTCTCAAGAGGAGTAAACTCTACTTTCTGCTACCTCTAATGTAGGTGAGAGATTTGAAAGCTGTGAAAAGTGCTTTCTTGTAGGAGTTCCAAGTGTTCCACTTTCCTAGGACGATCTCTGTTTTATGACCACTCATCTTTCTCCATTGATGGCAACCTGTGAAGAGAAACCAAGTTCAAACTCACTATTTAGGTACTATTGGAAAGACTTCTTTCTGTGCCAGAGAATATTATCCTTAGCTCTGTTGCTTATAAGGGTGTATTATTTATTCCACACCTCACTTTAGGGATATGTACTTAGGATTCCTTGAAGCAAACTTGGGAATAATTACAATTCATGTTCAAACATGTACAAAGATTTGTGAAAAATGTTCAAGCCTGTTAGCCCTTAAAATGGCAATATTCTTAACATATACTGTAAATATGAAATTCACTTTGTTTTAATAGTATGTTTAATTTATTCTTAATAAACTTATAAAGTTGTTTAACTTTGACCATAATCCAGTTTTAGAATATTTATGGTTGGGCTGGGGATGTGGCTCAAGCGGTAGCGCGTTCGTCTTGCATGCGTGCGGCCCGGGTTCAATCCTCAGCACCACGTACCAACAAAGATGTTGTGTCTGCCGATAACTAAAAAATAAATGTTAAAAATTCTCTCTCTCTCTCTCTCTCTCTCTCCCTCTATCACTCTCTCTTTAAAAAAAAAAAAGAATATTTATGGTTGTCATCTCAATGTATTACTTGTACCAATACACAGTATTCTTGTTGGAAATCCTAGAAAACATCTCATTTTAGCTGAATAGTTTTGTGAATACAGACCTTTCAACAAAACGGTATAAAGTGAATTTCTATAGAAGAAATGCCATCTTATCATCAAACTTTTCATGCCATTAGAAATGCATTTCATGACATACATGGTAGAAATAGGGGAATCATGCAAAAGATTGAATTGGATATTTTCATAAGAAGAGGATTACAATTGGGTTAGTTATAGCTAACTGCCACAAAAAGAAAAAAAACTAATTAAAATTTTACATATCTCAATACAATGAAAGTTTATTTCAACAAGTCCAGTGAAGCTTGAAGGGGTTCTCCTCTAAATAGTGACTTGGGGATTCAAGCTCCCTCCATTTTGTGATACTACCATCTTCATATATAGATCCTAAGATCACAAGAGGGAAAGAGAAAGGTAGAGGGGCACCAACTCTTAACCTCCTCAGTTGAACACATCACATTCATTGGTCAGAGCTAGCTATATGACCTAATTGTAAGGAGGTTTGGGAAATGCAGGTTAATACCAGATAATTTAGTGAGCACTTCTCAGCTACAATGGTCAAGCCTCTGGTGCTTTATCCTTCTCCTTCTGCCCCTTCCTGAAGCCCTAACAATGGCTCCAACATATTAAAATCTTTTGGGGGGGAGTGGGTGGGTATTGGGGATTGAACTCAGGGGCACTCGACCACTTAGCCACATCCTCCAGCCCTATTTTGTAGTTTATTTAGAGACAGGATCTCACTGAGTTGCTTAGTGCCAAGCTTTTTGCTGAGGTTGGCTTTGAACTCACAATCCTCCTGTCTTAGCCTCCTGAGGTGCTGGGATTACAGGCATGCACCACTGCACCTGGTTTACAATCTTATGATTCCACAGTTTTCTCTTCTAGAAATTAGATTTGCTCTTGGTCATTTAAAATGTGCAGTTACTCTTTTGCAAGGAACTATTTAGTGAGCTTCTCCTTGGTATTTATCCAAAACAACTAAAGTCAACATATTACACTGGTATAAACACATCAATGTTTATAGCAGGACAATTTATAATAACCAAGTTATGCAACCAGTCCAGATGTACATCAGTAGATGAATGGATAACGTGGCACATATACACAATGGAGGTTTTACTCAACCATAAAGCAGTATGAAATTATGTCATATGCTGGTAAGTGGTGGAACTGGAGAACATCATGCTAACTGAAATAAGACAGACTCAGAAAGTCAAGGGTCTATTGTTTTCTGTCACATGAAGCTAGAGAGAAAAAGTAAAACAGGAGTATCCCATGAAAATAGAAGGGAGATTGGTAGAGTAGAGGAAGGGGATTGAGAGGAAGGAGGGATAGGAAAAGGAGCAATGGATAGAGTCTGACCAAACTCTCCTATGTACATATATAAATATACACAGTGAATTTCACCTTTATGTACATACATAATGTACTAATTAAAAAAAACTACAAATAAGTAGAGTAGAGGAATGGGAACTGGAGAGGGAGGGACAAAGGGAAAAATGAAGTCCTGAAGAGAAAATTATACACCATGCATTCATGATTATGTCAAAAGGAACCACACTATTATGTATAATGATAATACAGTAATAAAAGTATTAAAATAA
Organism: Spermophilus citellus; assembly: GCF_964194105.1. Classification (NCBI taxonomy): domain Eukaryota; kingdom Metazoa; phylum Chordata; class Mammalia; order Rodentia; family Sciuridae; genus Spermophilus; species Spermophilus citellus. The sequence continues at coordinate 110,580,814 of NC_138190.1, read as the reverse complement.
ATAAAAATGTGCAGTTACACCTAGACTGCAATGCTATTATTCACAAAAACATGTCACAAGTGAACATACTTGCCGTTCAGTTTGCAAAATCCTCATCTAAGACTACTCATTTGGTTTATTGTACTGTTTGATTCAATTAATTAATTCAGTGACATTAATTCTTTGTGAAATCAGTATATTCATACCAGTAGATATCCATATATATATGTATATATATATATATGTATATATGTATATGTATACACACACACACACACACACACACACACACACATTTTGCAACAGGAATTGAACCCAAGGACACTTAACCATTGAGCCACATCCTCAGCCCTGTTTTTTGAAATATTTTTTTATTAGAAACAAGGTCTCACTGAGTTGCCACAGGGTCTCACTAAGTTGCTGAGGCTGGCTTTGAACTCGCTATCCTTCTGCCTAAGACTTTGGAGTTGCTGGGATTACAGGTGTGCTAGATATCCATATTTTTATGAATCTTTAGTTTTACATTCATTACCTAGCTCAATAACTCACCAATTATTTTGGTCACTATTTGATCAATTTTATGTAGTGTTTGTAACAAGTTTAATGAAGGAGTCTCTTTCCCTGTCCCTTAATCTCTGAAATCCTTGCCATACTCAATAATACCTTACAGTAATGTACTTAATGTGAAAGGCCCGGAAATGAAAACTGCCCAAAAGACCAGGGGACATGGGTTCCAACTCTGGCTTTGACACTAATTAATTATGTGATTTTGGTTGAGCCTGTTAACCAATCCAAGTCTCTGCTTCCTGATACAAAACAGGAAAATTACTCCCAGTTAAGATGAGAGGTAAAGGTGCCCTCTAAAGAACATGTCTGTAAGCCTCTATGCCAGGTAACTCTCCCTTTCTGTATTCCAAGGGTTTCTTCTTCTCAGAGGTCTTTGCTCATAGGGTCCTATTTCTTCTCTCAATTTTTGTGGTGCTTCTTTCCAACTGTGTTTGTGGAAGTGATGACTCATTAGGTCTATAGCATATGCTAGAAATCTGTATTGTAATAAACACCCAAAAGATTTTGGATTATGGGTCAGGTATGGCTGCCAGATTATGTCATGCTATTATTTAGAGAGCATTGACTACACTACTAACTTGAATAAGAATCTCAGTGTTCAAGGTAAAGTCCAATAAATAAAAGTACATGAGCCCTCCCCTTCTCTCTCTGCATGGAATCACTGCCCTGCCTGGACCCTGAATGGAATTGTACTTTCCTCCCCTGGCCAACTCCCTCTGTTCTCTCTTTCATAATTAGTTCCTTTTACTACAGCCTAGTGGATTTCCAGACTTGGATATGTTGGTCAACATGGGGGGAAGAAACTCTTGATGATAAAAAGTACCTAATAATGTGACTAATAAATATGTAAACATGAATAGTAAACTCAAGAGAATTCTCCCTTCTAATAAGTAAAATATCTTCTTTTCTTTTTTTAATTTTTTTATTAGTTGCTCAAAACATTACAATGATCTTGACATATCATACATTTGATTCAAATGGGGTACGTAATCTTTTTTTAAATTGATTATTTAAAGCATTACGTAGCTCATGATATATCATCTTTCATACATTTGACTCAAATTGTGTTTTGAACTCCCATTTTCACCCCAAATACAGATTGCAGAATCACATCTGTTACATATTCACATTTTTTACATAATGCCATATTAGTGACTGTTGTATTCTGCTACCTTTCCTATCCCCTACTATCCCCCCTCCCCTCCCCTCCCCTCCCATCTTCCCTCTCTACCTCCCCTGCTGTTGTTCAATTCTCTCCCTTTTTCCCCTCCCCCTTGCCCCTCATAACCTCTTATAATTTTATGTATCATTAAAGGTCTCCTACTATTTCCATGTGCTTTCCCTTCTCTCTCCATTTCTCTCCCCCCATTCATCTTTGTTTACTGTAGTCTTTTCCTCATGCTCTTCCTTCCTGTTCTGTTCTTAGTTGCTCTCTTTATATCAAAGCAGACATTTGGCATTTGTTTTTTAGGGCTTGGCTAGCTTCGCTTAGCATAATCTGCTCTAATGCCATCCATTTCCCTGCAAATTCTATGATTTTGTCATTTCTTAGTGCTGCATAATACTCCATTGTGTATATATGCCACATTTTTTTATCCATTCATCTATTGAGGGGCATCTAGATTGGTTCCACAGTCTAGCTATTGTGAATTGTGCCGCTATAATCATTGATGCAGCCGTATCCCTATAGAGCGCTTTTTTAAGGTCCTCAGGGAATAGTCCGAGAAGTGCGATAGCTGGGTCAAATGGTGGATCCATTCCCAGCTTTCCCAGGAATCTCCATACTGCTTTCCAAATTGGCCTCACCATTTTGCAGCCCCACCAGCAGTGTACAAGTGTACCCTTTTCCCCACATCCCCGCCAACACTTATTGTTGTTTGACTTCATAATGGCTGCCAATCTTACTGGAGTGAGATGGTATCTTAGGGTGTTTTTGATTTGCATTTCTCTGACTGCTAGAGATGGTGAGCATTTTTTCATGTACTTGTTGATTGATTGTTTGTCCTCCTCTGAGAAGTGTCTGTTCAGGTCCTTGGCCCATTTGTTAATTGGGTTATTTGTTATCTTATTGTTTAATTTTTTGAGTTCTTTGTACATTCTGGATATTAGGGCTCTATCGGAGGTGTGGGGGGTAAAAATTTGTTCCCAGGATGTAGGCTCTCTATTTACCTCTTTTATTGTTTCTCTTGCTGAGAAAAAACTTTTTAGTTTAAGTAAGTCCCATTTGTTTATTCTTGTTGTTAACTCTTGGGCTATGGGTGTCCTATTAAGGAATTTGGAGCCCGACCCCACAATATGTAGATCGGAGCCAACTTTTTCTTCTATCAGACGCAGTGTCTCTGATTTGATATCTAGCTCCCTCATCCATTTTGAGTTAATTTTTGTGGATGGCGAGAGAAAGGGATTCAATTTCATTTTGTTGCATATGGATTTCCAATTTTCCAAGCACCATTTGTTGAAGATGCTATCCTTCCTCCATTGCATGCTTTTAGCCCCTTTATCAAATACAAGATAGTTGTAACTTTGTGGATTAGTCTCTGTGTCTTCAATTCTGTACCATTTGTCCACCTGCCTGTTTTGGTACCAGTACCATGCTGTTTTTGTCACTATTGCTTTGTAGTACAGTTTGACCTCTGGTATCGCTATACCTCCAGATTCACACTTCCTGCTTAGAATTGCTTTTGCTATTCTGGGTCTTTTGTTTTTCCATATGAATTTCATGATTGCTTTGTCTATTTCTACAAGAAATGCCGTTGGGATTTTGATTGGCATCGCATTAAACCTGTAGAGAACTTTGGGTAATATCGCCATTTTGATGATGTTAGTTCTGCCTATCCATGAACAGGGTACATTTTTCCATCTTCTGAGATCTTCTTCTATCTCTCTCTTTAGGGTTCTGTAGTTTTCATTGTATAAATCTTTCACCTCTTTTGTTAGGTTGATTCCCAAGTATCTTATTTTCTTTCAGGATATTGTGAATGGAGTGGTTTTCCTTATTTCCATTTCAGAGGTTTTGTTGCTGATATACAGGAATGCCTTTGATTTATGCGTGTTGATTTTATAACCTGCCACTTTGCTGAATTCATTTATTAACTCTAGCAGCTTCTTTGTAGACTCTTTTGGGTCTGTTAAGTATATTATCATGTCATCCGCAAATAGCGATAGTTTAATTTCTTCTTTTCCTATTTTTATGCCTTTAATTTCTCTTGTCTGTCTAATTGCTCTGGCTAGTACTTCGAGAACTAAATTGAATAGAAGTGGTGATAGAGGGCATCCCTGTCTTGTTCCAGATTTTAGAGGAAATGCCTTCAGTTTTTCTCCGTTTAGGATGATGCTAGCCTGAGGTTTAGCATATATAGCTTTTACAATGTTGAGGTAAGTTCCTGTTATCCCTAGTTTTTCTAGTGTTTTGAACATAAAGGGATGCTGTACTTTTTCAAATGCTTTTTCTGCATCCATCGAGATGATCATGTGGTTCTTGTCTTTAAGTCTATTGATGTGGTGAATAGCATTTATTGATTTCCGTATATTGAACCATCCTTGCATCCCAGGAATGAATCCTACTTGATCATGGTGCACAAGTTTTCTGATATGTTTTTTTATTCGATTCGCCAGAATTTTATTGAGAATTTTTGTATCCAAGTTCATTAGAGATATTGGTCTGTAGTTTTCTTTCTTTGAAGTATCTTTGTCTGGTTTTGGGATCAAAGTGATGTTGGCCTCATAGAATGAATTTGGAAGAGCTCCTTCTTTTTCTATTTCTTGAAATAGCTTGAAAAGTATTGGTATTAATTCTTCTTTGAAGGTTTTGTAGAACTCTGCTGTATACCCATCCGGTCCAGGGCTTTTCTTGGTTGGTAGTCTTTTGATGGCTTCTTCTATTTCTTCTTTTGTTATTGGTCTGTTTAAATTGTGTGTGTCTTCCTGTCTCAATCTGGGCAAATCATATGCCTTAAGAAATTTATCGATATCTTCATTATCTTCTATTTTATTGGAATATAGGGTTTCAAAATACTTTCTAATTATCTTCTGTATTTCTGTAGTGTCTGTTGTGATATTGCCTTTTTCATCCCGTATGTTAGTAATTTGAGTTCTCTCTCTTCTTCTTTTCGTTAGCATGGCTAAGGGCTTGTCTATCTTATTTATTTTTTCAAAGAACCAACTTTTAGTTTTATCAATTTTTTCAATGGTTTCTTTTGTTTCAATTTCATTGATTTCTGCTCTAATTTTAATTATTTCTTGTCTTCTACTACATTTGCTGTTGTTTTGCTCTTCCTTTTCTAGGTTTTTGAGGTGTTGCGTGAGTTCATTTATCTGTTGGTTTTTTCTTTTTTTGAGGTAAGAACTCCAAGAAATGAATTTCCCTCTTAAAACTGCTTTCATTGTGTCCCATAGATTCCGGTATGTTGTGTCTGTGTTATCATTTGATTCTAAGAATTTTCTCATCTCCTCCTTTATGTCTTCTATAACCCATTGATCATTCAATAACATATTGTTCATTTTCCATGTGATGTAGGATTTTTCCTTCCTTCTTTTATCATTGATTTCCAATTTCATTCCATTATGATCAGATATGGTGCATGGTAGTATCTCCACGCCTTTATATTTACTAAGAGTTGCCTTATGGCATAATATATGGTCTATCTTTGAGTAGGATCCATGTGCTGCTGAGAAGAACGTGTATCCACTTGATGATGGTTGATATATTCTATATATGTGGGTTAAGTCTAGGTTATTGATTGTGCTGTTGAGTTCTATAGTTTCTTTATTCAGCTTTTGTCTAGAGGATCTGTCTAATGGCGAGAGCGGTGTGTTGAAGTCACACATAATTATTGTGTTGTGGTCTATTTGACTCTTGAACTTGAGGAGAGTTTGTTTTATGAACATTGCAGCTCCATTGTTTGGTGCATACAAATTGATGATTGTTATGTCTTGTTGGTGGATGGTTCCTTTTAACAGTATATAGTGACCTTCTTTATCCTTCTTGATTAACTTAGGTTTAAAGTTGATTTTATTCGATATGAGTATGGCCACTCCTGCTTGCTTCCGAGGGCCATGTGAGTGGTATGATTTTTCCCAACCTTTTACCTTCAGCCTGTGTATGTCTTTTCCTATCATATGAGTCTCCTGAAGGCAGCATATTGTTGGATTTGTTTTTTTGATCCAGGTTACTAGCCTATGTCTCTTGATTGGTGAGTTTAGGCCATTAACATTTAAGGTTACAATTGAGATATGATTTGTACTTCCAGTCATGCTTCTTTATTTATTTATTTTAGTTTGGCTAGTTTTGCTTTTTGGTTATTTTCCTTCCCCTTTACTTTGATACCTCCTGCTGTTAGTTTTGGGCACTATTTTTCAATTCCTCTTCTTGTAGTGTTTTGTTCAAAATGCTTTGCAGAGCTGGTTTTCTTGCTGCAAATTCTTTTAGCTTTTGTTTATCGTGAAAGATTTTAATTTCATTGTCAAATTTGAAGCTCAATTTTGCTGGATATAGTATTCTTGGTTGGAATCCATTGTTTTTCAGCGTTTGAAATACATTATTCCAGGATCTTCTCGCTTTCAAAGTTTGTGATGAGAAATCGGTCGTTAACCTAATTGGTTTACCCCTGAATGTAATCTGCCTCTTTTCTCTCGTAGCTTTTAATATTCTCTCCTTGTTCTGTACGTTGGCTATCTTCATAATTATATGTCTTGGAGTTGGTCTATTATGGTTTTGAATGTTTGGGGTCCTGTAGGCTTCCAGGATTTGGCAATCCATTCCATCTTTCATCTCTGGGAAGTTTTCTAGAATTATTTCATTTAATATGCTGTCCATTCCTTTGGTTTGAATCTCTGTGCCTTCTTCTATCCCTATGACTCTCAAATTTGGTTTTTTTATGACATCCTATATCTCTTGAATAGATTGCTCATGGGATTTAAGCATCTCTTCTGTGTTGACTATATTCTTTTCAAGTTGATAAACCTTGTCTTCATTATCTGATGTTCTGACTTCTACTTGATCAAGTCTATTTGTTATATTCTCATTTGAGTTTTTAATTTGGTTTATAGTTTCCTGCAGTTCCAGGATTATTGTTTGATTTTTTTTTTTAAGATCTCTATCTCCTGGTAGAGCTCGTTCTTTGCCATTTGAATTTGTTTGTTTAATTCATTTTCAAAATATACTTTTATTTCTTGGACTTGCTGTCTCATGTCTTCTCTAATATTCCTTTCCATTCGAGTTAGGTATGCCTTGATTTCTTTCCCTATCCCTGTTTCTGATGTTTCTATGTCCTCCTGTAGAATTGAGTTGTCTTGCATCGTTTGTAATCCTTTTTTCCCTTGTTTTCTCATGTTGTCCACGTTACTTTCCAGCTCTTTTTGATTGTCGTGTTTCTACTCTCTTCTATAGATTTGTTTTGTTTCTGTATTACTCTGATGTCTCTCCTTTGTGTTGTTAAACTATGCCTGCTAACGTGGATTCCGCTGGGAAGGAATTCCGACGTCCGAGCTCCAGTGATGACACTACTCTGCTATGACGGGCCCCCGTCTCCTTGCCGGGGTGCCCAAATGGGGGGGTGTGACTGGACTGTCTCTGGTTTCAGCATCTGGTTGCGGCAGGCGGCCAGTCTCCAGCCGCCCAGTTGTATCACAGGCCGCGGGCAGGTGATCAGTCGCCAGCGGGTGGGCGTTCTCCTACCGCCCAGCGGGCAGTGGGTGAACTGTCACCAGCGGGCCTGCAGTTTACAGCTGCCCAGTCGCGAGGGCCTTGCCTCTAGTCTCCTGGTTTCTCCTGCTAGTCTTGGTTTCTCCTGTTTTGTTGTTGCAATCTGTCGGAGAGTGGCGGTGGAGAATTCAGCTCTCCAAGATGGTGGCCGCTGGTTGCCTTAGTGGAGTGTCCCTTGTGGGGGATGGGACTGTACCGCTTCCTTCCCCGTCTGCAATCCCGAACTCAGCCCGGGGGTCAGTGCGAACTTGGCTGGTGGGATACCACCGTGTCGCAGCCACTTATCTCCCTGCTTACTAGGTAATCCCTTAATCCCTTCTCTGCGGCGCCACGCCTTCTGTAGCCGCGGGGCAGGCCGCGCGAATCAGACAGCCTAGATCTCCGGGGTCACACCATTGGCTTTTGGGATCCCCGGCACTCTATGGTTTTGATTTTTTCTGCTTGCCCCTCCCCCAGCGCTGGCTAGACAGGTTTTGTCGCAGCCGGGGTACGTAATCTTATTTTTCCACATGTACAGATTGCAGGATCACATTGGTTATACAGCCACGTTTATACATACTGCCACACTAGTGTCTAAATTTAAAAAAACATGATAGCTATTTTGAATCCAGTTTGTTATAGATTGAGATATAAATCTTACAGGTTTCATTGGTTCATTAAGTTTCCTTATACTAAATGCCACAACCCTGTTTTTGTTCTTTTGCTCCCAAGAATACAAAGTCCCTTTTGTCTAAACTTTGTATACTTCATTTTTACTTTCTAGGTCAGACATGCTCTCATTATTTATACAAAATTCAGACTCAGTAGCATTCCAAGATCCTGAACCAAACTTTGAACTCTTGGCATACAACTTAGGAAAGAGACCTTTCTCATTGTTATGCAAACATTCTTCCAGTTTCTGACACTAAACTTCTCCACAGATCTGTAAGCTATTTCCCAGTTGTGCTCTCTCAGCCATCATAAAGCACATCTCTATGCCATGCTTTGAGGTATGAGTCAGTAGTTGTGTAGAACATTAACTCATTAGCAACACAATTGTCTTTCTTTACTCTAAACTCTTGCCAGACTAGAATGCTTTCAATTAGCAAATTTGGAGAAAGATTTTTTCATTTGCATTGTCATTGTTTTTACAGTATAGTTGGGAAGCTTAAAGGAGTACATGTAGGTATATACTGTAATAGGTATAAAGCACAACTCAAATACGGGGTAGAGGTATAAGGGAGAGCCATCCCATCTAATTGATCTTTCTCCAGTTGTTTTTTGAAAGAAAAAGGCTAGAACCCTCATACAACTTAAATTGTATACTACCATCCAATCATAATCATACTAATCTTCTGTCCCTCTTGGATTTTGAAAAAAAATGCATAGCTTGTTCTTCTGTAAGTCCTCATCACAATGCATGGATATTAGCCCCTTTTCAACCTCATTCCCAGCTGTATCACTAACTCTAACCTATCCTGCTTTCATGTTTTATCTTGTGTACTATCTTCTCTTTGAATTTTTTATTTAAACTGTCAAATGGGACCATAGTCAGAAACTCATTTGATTTCTAAATAATGGAAAAATCATGCACATTTAGATAAACAGAATTATTTTCAAAATCAGCAGCTCAAAGAGATTTGGTGTTTCAGGTAGCTTGTGATATGTAAATGGCAGCCACACACTGTCATGCACTGTAAAACAACACTTTTTACAAAAGCCAACCAAGAAAAATGATGTCCATTCTTTTGGATGACTACAAAGGAGAATTTATTCTCAAAGTAGTGTTCTACCAGATCTATAATTCAATCACTTCTCTCATTTTAGCTCAGGGGATATACTCATTTCTGAAATGATGGGAACAGTAGGATTTCTTATATTTCCAGAATCCTTACCAAAAATTGATAGGCTGGGGATAATTCTGACTATTTCTAGGTCCTGGATATGTATTGATTTGCAGACTCTCAGGTCTGCAAGTCTGTGCATGGTGACAAGGGAGGGGTAAAGAATGTGTGTGACAATACCAGACCTTAAACTATCTATAAAGATATAGTAACAAAAATGGCATGGTATTGGCACCAAAGTAGACATGTAGACCAATGGTACAAAATAGAAGACATAGAGACAAACCCACATAAATACAGTTATCTCATACTAGACAAAGGCACCAAAAAAACACACATTGGAGAAAAGATAGCCTCTTCAACAAATGGTGCTGGGAAAACTGGAAATACATATGCAGCAAAATACATACACAAAACTCAACTCAAAGTGGATGAAGGACCTAGGAATTGGATCAGAGACCCTATGCCTAATAAAAGAAATAGTAGGCTCAAATCTCCACCATGTTGGATTAGACCCCAACTTCCTTAACAAGACTCCTATAGCACCAGAAATAAAATTAAGAATCAATAAATGGGGTGGATTCAAATTCAAAAGCTTCTTCTCAGCAAAAGAAACAATCAATGAGGTAAGGAGAGAGCCTACATTTTGTGAGCAAATTTTTACCAAATTTTTAACATCAGATAGAGCACTAATCTCCAGGATATATAAACAACTCAAAAAACTTAACACCCCCACCCACACACACATACACACACACACACACACACACACACACACACACACACAAAACCAACCCAATCAATAAATGGGCTAAGGAGCTGAATAGACACCTCTCAGAAGAAGAAATATAATTGATCAACAAAGATATAAAAAATGTTCAACATCTCTAGTAATTAAAGAAATTCAAATCAAAATTACTCTAAGATTTCATTTCACACTAGTCAGAATGGCAGTTATCAAAAATATAAGCAACAATAAGTGTTGGCAAGGATGTGGGGAAAAAGGCACACTCAAACATTGCTGATGGGACTACAAATTGGTGCAACCACTATGGAAAGCAGTATGGAGATTCTTAGAAAACTTGGAATGGAACCATTCCATTTGATCCAGCTATCCCACTCCTTAGTCTACACCCTTAAGACTTAAAAACAGCATACTACAGCCACTTCAATGTTTATAACAGCACAATTCATAATAGCTAAACTGTGGAACCAACCTAGAAGCCCTTCAGTAGATGAATGGATAAAGAAATTTTGGTACATATACACATGAAATATTACACAGCATTAAAAGAGAATAAAATTATGGCATTTGCAGGTAAATGGATGGAGAATATCATGCTAAACAAAATAAGCCAATCTCATAAAACCAAGGGCTGGATGTTTTCTATAAGTGGATGCTAATCCACATGGGAGGAGCATGGGATAAGTGGAGGAACTTTGGATAGGGCAAAGGGGAGGGGGGAAGGGGCAAAGGGGTTGGAATGTCAGTGAAATGGGATGGACATCATTAGCCAAGGTACATGTATGACTGCGTGACTCTACTTCTTGCACAACCAGAGAAGTGAAAAATTCTGCTCCATTTGTGTACAATGAGGTTTCACTGTCATGTATAACTGATTAGAATAAATAAGTAAATACATACATACATAAATAGTGTGTGTGAGTACCATAGTTTCTTTTTGTTACTTGTGGTATGCAGAATTCTAAATATGCACCCTTTGTCCCTAGCCAAGTTCTACTCCTTAATACGATGAAACATCACTCCTGTGGTTATGTTAAGTCATAATGGCACAGTTGACTTTTTGAGAGGGAGATTATCCCAGCAGGTCTAATCTAATCACGTGAACCCTTAAAATCTTATTTGTGGCTGGTGGTAGACAGGGAAGACAGAGAAATTCAAAGCTCAAGAAGGGCCTAAAGTGCTGTTATGGGTTTGAATATGGAGACTATGTGAGAAAGAATGCAGGTGGCCTCTGGGAACACAGAGTGTTACTCTGGCTGATCACCAGCAAGGAAATGGGGATTTCAGACCTGTAACTGCAAGGAACTGAATTTTTTTCCACAACTAAACTCCTGAGCTTGGAATCCAGCTGACAACTTGATTTTAACCTTTTAAGACTCTGAACAGAGATTCCAGTCACACCACCCTGCACTTCTGAATTACAAAACTATGAGCTAATAAATAGGTGCTATTTTAAACCACAAGTTTGTAGTAATTTGTTAAGTAGCAATAACAAAACTAGGACATTGCTGTATCTGTCATGTCCTAAAATCACAGAGCTCCTGAAACCATAGATCATTTTATCTCCTTGGAAAAGGCCCACTGTCCCTCATGCAATGTCATGTCTTGTATGTATTCCAGATCTGTTAAAAGATGACCAATATGCTCACTGGGCCAGGTGCAATTGCTCAATGTGCTCAATGGACTTGGAGTGTCATTGAGCTGCTTTTTTGGTTTATAGCTACTTTACAACTGCTTCCCTGCTGGAAGATGAGGGCCACTGAGCTAGAGCATTCAGCTTACCTTCTCCCTCCTCCCTACAATAGACAGGAAGGGTCCCTCAGGCACACACGAGTTTAACAACCACATCGTGTGGTCTTAAATAAGCCAGGCTGAGTTCCCTCTGGGATCCGGGAGAGATGATATCAGGAATAAAAATAAACCACTAGGCACTTGCTGCCCTCATTCTTGGGCGGATGAGGAGGCAGATGATGAACTTACACTTTTAACATAATCATGAGAGTGGAAAAGGGCTTCCTCCTTTTTCAGTTCCTATCAGGGTCTTTGTCTAGAGAAAGGCTGTATTTACAGGGCTTTGCAAAACATGGCTTCCTTTGTGTTCTCAGGAGGGAGGGCATCAGTGGTGACTGTAAGGTTTGCCCCTCCTTCCCTTCCACCTCCAATCTTCCTTCCTTTCCTCTGCTCCTTATTTCTTATTTTATTTTATTCTTGCTATCAAGCTGCTTAGTTGGGATTGTGAGAGCTCTAGAGCTGCACAGGAAAAAAAAAAAAAAGACCTCTCAGAGTGAGATAAATGCCCTTTATTCTTGTTTGAGTTTCTCACTGCTTAGAGTGTAAGAGTAGAAAATAGAACAGTCTAACAGAAGCAGAGAGCAAGACCTTTTCCGTGGTGTTTGAAAAAGACTAAAAAAAGGGGGGCAGAAAGGAGGATGAAATGACCCTGTTTCAGTCCCTTGGTAGTTACTCAGTCAACATTTCTGTAATGTCATGACATTTACTGTCATCTTATGTCATTAAACAGGGTATAAAGGGGTTTCAGCATAAGGGTCTATTGTGCCCAGACATTTGCTGTCTGTTCTTGGGATCCAAGAGAAACAGAAGACTTGATATTTGTCACTAAGTTTTTAATGAACCCACGTATTAAAAAAACATGCAGAAGTTACAGATAACCCCAGGATCATACAGAAGAACTGAGGGGTATATTGCAGGGTTGAAAGAGAAGTGTAGAAGGCACGTGTCTTAGTGGTGGCACATGAGAGAGGCAGAGGAAGGTTTTTTATCATATGCTTTTTGTAAGGAATGAAATTTAGTTTGGGCATCACACGGTGAGGTTAGGATGAACATTCTTTGTGTTTAACTGTCATGATTTTCTTATTATTTTTTTTTAATTTTTTTATTGTTGGTCGTTCAAAACATTACATAGTTCTTAATATATCATATTTCACAGTTTGATTCAAGTGGGTTATGAACTCCCATTTTTACCCTGTATACAGATTGCTGTATCACATCAGTTACACTTCCATTGATTTACATATTGCCATTCTAGTGTCTGATGTATTCTGCTGTCTATCCTATTCTCTACTATCCCCCTCCCCTCCCCTCCCCTCCACTGTTCTCTCTCTACCCCCTCTACTGTAAATCATTTCTTCCACTTGTATTATTCTTCTCTTACCCCTATAATAGACTCTTATATGTAATTTTGTATAACCCTGAGGATCACCTTCCATTTCCATGCGATTTCCCTTCTCACTCCCGTTCCCTCCCACCTCTCATCCCTCTTTAATGTTAATCTTCTTCTCAAGCTCTTTGTCCCTACCCTGTCCTTGGTTACTCCCCTTATATCAAAGAAGTCATTTGGCATTTGTTTTTTAAGGATTGGCTAGCTTCACTTAGCATAATCTGCTCTAATGCCATCCATTTCCCTCCAAATTCTATGATTTTGTCATTTTTTAATGCAGAGTAATACTCCATTGTGTATAAATGCCACATTTTTTAATCCATTCATCTATTGAAGGGCATCTAGGTTGGTTCCACAATCTTGCTATCGTGAATTCTGCTGCTATGAACATTGATGTAGCAGTGTCCCTGTAGCATGCTCTTATTAGGTCTTTAGGAAATAGACCAAGAAGGGGAATAGCTGGGTCAAATGGTGGTTCCATTCCCAGCTTTCCAAGAAATCTCCATACTGCTTTCCAAATTGGCTGCACCAATTTGCAGTCCCACCAACAATGAATAAGTGTCCCCTTTTCCCCGCATCCTCTCCAGCACTTGTTGTTGTTGGACTTCATAATGGCTGCCAATCTTACTGGATTGAGATGGTATCTTAGGGTAGTTTTGATTTGCATTTCTCTGACTGCTAGCGATGGTGAGCATTTTTTCATGTACTTATTGATTGATTGTATGTCCTCCTCTGAGAAGTGTCTGTTCAGGTCCTTGGCCCATTTGTTGATTGGGTTATTTGTTATCTTATTGTCTAATTTTTTGAGTTCTTTGTATACTCTGGATATTAGGGCTCTATCTGAAGTGTGTGGAGTAAAGATTTGTTCCCAGGATGTAGGCTCCCTGTTTATCTCTCTTATTGTTTCTTTTGCTGAGAAAAAACTTTTTAGTTTGAGTAAGTCCCATTTGTTGATTCTAGTTGTTAACTCTTGTGCTATGCGTGTCCTCTTGAGGAATTTGGAGCCCGACCCCACAGTATGTAGATCATAGCCAACTTTTTCTTCTATCAGACACTGTGTCTCTGATTTAATATCAAGCTCCTTGATCCATTTTGAGTGAACTTTTGTGCATGGCAAGAGAAAGGGATTCAGTTTCATTTTGATGCAAATGGATTTCCAGTTTTCCCAGCACCATTTGTTGAAGATCCTATCCTTCCTCCATTGCATGCTTTTAGCCCCTTTATCAAATACAAGATAGTTGTAACTTTGTGCATTAGTCTCTGTGTCTTCTATTCTGTACCATTGGTCCACCCGCCTGTTTTGGTACCAGTACCATGCTGTTTTTGTTACTATTGCTCTGTAATATAGTTTGAAGTCTGCTATCGCTATACCGCCTGATTCACACTTCCTGCTTAGCATTGTTTTTGCTATTCTGGGTCTTTTATTATTCCATATGAATTTCATGATTGTTTTATCTATTTCTACAAGAAATGCTGTTGGGATTTTGATTGGCATTGCATTGAACTTATAGAGAACTTTTGGTAATATCGCCATTTTGATGATGTTAGTTCTGCCTATCCATGAACAGGGTATATTTTTCCATCTTCTGAGGTCTTATTCTATATCTCTCTTTAGGGTTCTGTAGTTTTCATTGTATAAGTCTTTCACCTCTTTTGTTAGGTTGATTCCCAAGTATTTTATTTTTTGGGGGGATATTGTGAATGGAGTAGTTGTCCTCATTTCCATTTCAGAGGATTTGTTGCTGATATACAGGAATGCATTTGATTTATGCGTGTTGATTTTATATCCTGCCACTTTGCTGAATTCATTTATTAGCTCTAATAGTTTCTTTGTAGACCCTTTTGGGTCTGCTAGGTATAGAATCATGTCATCTGCAAATAGTGATAATTTAAGTTCTTCTTTTCCTATTTTTATGCCTTTAATTTCTTTCGTCTGTCTAATTGCTCTGGCCAGTGTTTCGAGGACTATGTTGAACAGAAGTGGTGAGAGAGGGCATCCCTGTCTTGTACCAGATCTTAGAGGGAATGCCTTCAATTTTTCTCCATTCAGAATGATGCTGGCCTGTGGCTTATCATAGATAGCTTTTACAATGTTGAGGTATGATCCTGTTATCCCTAATTTTTCTAGAGTTTTGAACATAAAGGGATGCTGTACTTTGTCGAATGCTTTTTCTGCATCTATCGATATGATCATATGGTTCTTATTTTTAAGTCTATTGATGTGGTAAATAACATTTATTGATTTCTGTATATTGAACCAGCCTTGCATCCCAGGGATGAATCCTACTTGATCATGGTGTATAATTTTTTGATATGTTTTTGAATCCGATTCGCCAGAATTTTATTGAGGATTTCTGCATCTATGTTCATTAGAGATATTGGTCTGTAGTTTTCTTTCTTTGAAGTGTCTTTGTCTGGTTTAGGCATCAGGGTGATGTTGGCCTCATAGAATGTATTTGGAAGTTCTCCCTCTTTTTCTATTTCCTGAAATAGGTTGAAAAGTATTGGTGTTAGTTCCTCTTTAAAGGTTTTATAAAACTCTGCTGTATACCCATCCGTTCCTGGGCTTTTCTTAGTTGGTAGTCTTTTGATGGTTTCTTCTATTTCCTCTATTGTTATTGGTCTGTTTAGGTTGTCTATATCCTTCTGACTCAATCTGGGCAGATCATATGACTTAAGAAATTTATCGATGCCTTCACTATCTTCTATTTTATTGGAGTATAAGTATTCAAAATAATTTCTGATTATCTTCTGTATTTCTGAAGTGTCTGTTGTGATATTGCCTTTTTCATCCCGTATGCTAATAATTTGGGTTCTCTCTCTTCTTCTCTTCGGTAGCATGGCTAAGGGTCTGTCGATTTTATTTATTTTTTCAAAGAACCAACTTTTAGTTTTGTCAATTTTTTCAATTGTTTCTTTTGTTTCGATTTCATTAATTTCAGCTCTGATTTTAATTATTTCTTGCCTTCTACTTCTTTTGCTGTTGTTTTGCTCTTCTTTTTCTAGGATTTTGAGATGAAGTATGAGATCATTTATTTGTTGTTTTTTTTCTTTTTTTTAAGGAATGAGCTCCAAGCAATGAATTTTCCTCTTAGAACTGCTTTCAATGTGTCCCATAGATTCCGATATGTTGTGTCTGTGTTTTCATTTAACTCTAAGAAGTTTTTAATTTCCTCCTTGATGTCTTCTAAAACCCATTGATCATTCAGTAACCTATTGTTCATTCTCCAAGTGATGCATGATTTTTCCTTCCTTCTTTTATCGTTGATTTTCAGTTTCATTCCATTATGATCAGATAAGATGCATGGTATTATCTCTACTCCTTTATATTGTCTAAGTGTTGCCCTCTGACATAATATATGATCTATTTTTGAGAAGGATCCATGTGCTGCTGAGAAAAAAGTGTAACTACTTGATGTTGGGTGGTATATTTTATATATGTCAATTAAGTCTAGGTTGTTAATTGTGTTATTGAGTTCTATAGTTTCCTTATTTAACTTTTGTTTGGAAGATCTGTCCAGTGGTGAGAGAGGTGTGTTGAAGTCTCCCATGATTATTGTATGGTGGTCTATTAGACTCTTGAACTTGAGAAGAGTTTGCTTGATGAACATAGCTGCACCATTTTTTGGGGCATATATATTTATGATTGTTGTGTCTTGTTGGTGTATGGTTCCCTTGAGCAGTATGTAGTGTCCCTCTTTATCTCTTTTGATTAACATTTGGCTTGAAATCTATTTTATTAGATATGAGTATGGACACTCCTGCTTGTTTCCGCAGTCCATATGAGTGGTATGATTTTTCCCAACCTTTCACCTTCAGTCTATGTATATCTTTTCCTATCAAATGCGTCTCCTGTAGGCAGCATATTGTTGGGTCTTGTTTTGTGATCCATTCTACTAGCCTGTGTCACTTAATTGGTGAGTTTAAGCCATTAACATTTAGGGTTATTATTGAGATATGGTTTCATCTTCCAGCCATATTTGTTTATTAATGTTACTAAACCTGGTTTGTTTTCCTCTTTGATTACTTTCCCCCCTTTACTGTCCTATCTCCCACTGTTGGTTTTCATTGTTATTTTCCATTTCCTCTTCCTGTAATGTTTTGCCAAGGATTTTTTGAAGAGATGGTTTTCTAGCTGCGAATTCTTTTAACTTTTGTTTATTGTGGCAGGTTTTAATTTCATCTTCCATCCTGAAGCTTAATTTTGCCGGATACACGATTCTTGGTTGGAACCCATTTTCTTTCAGTGTTTGAAATATGTTATTCCAGGCTCTTCTAGCTTTCAGAGTCTGGGTTGATAGATCAGCTGTTATCCTGATTGGTTTACCCCTAAATGTAATCTGCTTCCTTTCTCTTGTAGCTTTTAAAATTCTCTCCTTATTCTGTATGTTAGACATCTTCATTATAATGTGTCTAGGTGTGGATCTCTTATGATTTTGCACATTTGGCGTCCTGTAGGCTTCTAGGATTTGGGATTCTGTTTCATTCTTCAAGTCTGGGAAGTTTTCTCGTATTATTTCATTGAATAGATTGTTTATTCGTTTGGTTTGGAGCTCTGTGCCTTCCTGTATCCCAATGACTCTTAAGTTTGGTCTTTTAATGTTATCCCATATTTCTTGGATGTTCTGCTCATGGTTTCTTAGCAGACTTGCTGAGCTGTCTATGTTCTTTTCAAGTTGAAATACTTTGTCTTCATTGTCTGATGTTCTATCTTCTAAGTGATCTACTCTGCTGGTAGTATTCTCAATTGAGTTTTTAAGTTGGTTTATTGCTTCCTGCATTTCTAGGATTTTTATTTGTTTGTTTTTTATTACCTCTATCTCCCTGTGAAATTGATCTTTTACTTCCTGGATTTGTTTATGTAGTTCCTTGTCAAAGTGATCTTTCATTGTCTGATTTTGCTGTCTCATGTCTTCCTTGAGACTCCAGATCATCTGAAGCATGTATATCCTGAACTCTTTATTTGACATTCCATCTGTTGCAGCTATTACCTCTTCTAAAGTTGAGTTGACCTGCATTGCTTGTGGTCCTTTCTTTCCTTGTCTTTTCATACTGCTCGCGTTTCTTTCTGCTTGGTGAAACTGTTGTGTTTTTGAAATTTCCCCCTATTTATTTATATTGCTCTTGTATAGTTGGGAAATCTCCCTTGCAGGGCGGGTAGTGGCTGTGCTCCTCCTCTAATTAGGGTAATCTGTCTACCACGCTGGTCGGTCGCAGGTCTGCGCACCCTGCGGGCGCGGGTGGCGGCTCTGCTCTGCCCCCACTCCAATTGTGGTGATGTAACTACCACGCCCTCGGGTCGTTGGTCCTGATCCGGATGTGGGTGGCGGCTCCGCTTGGCCCCTACTCCAATTGGTGTGACGTGTCTACCATGCTGGCAGGCCTCTAGGCCTGTTCCGCCGGTGGGTCGCAGGTCTGCCTACCTTGCGGGCTCGGGCGGCAGTTCTGCTCAGCCCCCAATCCCAGTGGGGGTACCTGACTGCCTCTCCAACGGGTCTCTGGGCCTTTTCCGGACACGGGCGGTGGCTCTGCTCCACCCCCACTCCAACCAGTGTGACGCGACTGCCTCGGTGCTACTTGTCCACCACACTGGCAGGCTACCGGGCCTGTCCTGCCAGTGGGTCGCAGGTCTGCCTACCTTGCAGGCTCAGACGGCGGCTCTGCACAGCCCCTACTCCAAATGGGGTGACTTGGCTACCGCACCGTCGGGTCGCTGGTCCTGTTCTAGGCGTGGGCAGCTAGTCTCTTCGGCCCCAGCTGCAGTTGGGGTGTCGTGATACCACGCCGGCGGGTCACTTGGCCTGCTCTGGGCGCAGGCGGCAGCTCCACTCTGCCCCCCTGGCCCCCACAGCACCCAGCTGGACCCGGACCGAGAATCAGTCACCGCAGGTTCCCCAGCCCTGGGCCAAAGCAGCTTCGGGAGCCAGAACCCGGCCTCTCCGATCCCGGCCACGTTCCGCTAGGAGCAGGCTCCACGGAGCAATCCCCGCGGGTTCCCCAGCCCCAGGCCAAAGCAGCCCCGGGAGCCAGAGCCTGGTGCACGCTCCGCTGGGAGCAGGCTCAAAGACTCAGTCCCCGCGGGCTCCCCAGCCCCGGGCCAAAACTGTTCCGGGAGTCAGAGCCCAGCCGCCCCGAGCTCAGCGCACGCTCCACTTGGAGCTGGCCTCAACACGCAGTCTCCGCAGGTTCCCCAGCCCTGGGCCAAAGCAGCCCGGGGAACCAGAATCCGGCTGCTCAAAGCCCGGCGCACACCTTGCCAGGAGCGAGCCCCAAGGAGTATTCTCCACTGGTTCTCCAGCCCCGAGCCTGAGCGATCTGTCTGCGACACGCAGGCAAGTACCAGCCTGAAATCACCTGTTCCGTAGCTGAATGAGCTGAGATCAGTAGAAAACAGGGATCATTACATCAGCTCTCCAAGATGGCGGCTGCTGTCCTCCTCCGTGGTCCGACCGGTGTCGAGAACTGAACTGGACCGCTTCTCTCCTCTGTCTCAAAGCCGGAGCTCAGCACTAAGCACGGCCATTGCACCACTCGCAGGAGCCCCCAGAATCCGCATCGCTGCACTCCCCCTCCAGCACCTCGCCGCTTCCCAGTGCGGGCCGCAGACTCCAGCTGCGGGGCGGTCCGCCGATCAGGCACTGCGACCCTCCGTGCGGAGAAATCGCCCGTGACCGAGCCCCCGCAGCCGAACCTCGCGCGATGGAAATCCGTCCACTAGATTCTGGAGCACCTCAATTTCACTGGAAATTCCCAACAAGACAGCCTTCAGCTGTTTCACCTTGTCTTTCTCCCGCACAGTGACGCGGCGCACTGGGGTGATGCACTCCCTTCGCCGCCATCTTCCCCTCGGCTCGATTTTCTTATTATTATGGATGCAATTGTATCCTCCAACCAAATTCATATGTTGAAATTCCAATTCCCAGTACCTCTGAATGTGAACATATTTTGGAGATAGAGCTTTAAAAGGTTGGTTAATGTTAGGTCTGGGGGTGTAGCTTAGTGGAGGAGCACTTGCTTAGCATGAGCTGGGCCCTGGGTTCAATCCTAGGGTCCACAAAAAAGAAGTTATTAATGTTAAATCAAGTCTTAAAAGTGGAGCTCTGATCCAATATGACTAATATCCTTTTAAGAAGAGGAAGAGACACCAAGGATGAATGCACACAGAGAAAAGGCCATGTGAGGTCACAGAAAAAAGATGGCCATCTGCAAGTCAAGGAGAGAGTTCTCAAGAGAAATCCAATCTGCTGACACTTTGATCTTCCATAACCGTGAGCGATAAATTTCTGTTATTTAATCCCACAGTCTGTAGTGGTACATTTTGGCAGCCTGAGCAAATTAATATACATGTGGAAGTAGACTATTCTCATTCTTTGGTTCTCAGTGCTGGGTGGGAGTTGCTCTATGTCACTGATTCTCATGGTCAAAGCTTTAATTGGGTTAACAGTGATGGGTGTGTCAGCACTTGGGGAGACAGGCAGATTCTGGCAGGACTCTCAGCTGGGTGACCTTCTGTAGGTCATGTTACTTATCTGGGCCATTTTTGTGTCTTCAGTGAATTAGGAAATTAATAAGAGTGACTTGCTAATGCATGGATACAAAGTTCAAGGTGGGGATCATAACAACTTTGGTAGATCTTTCAAAAATACATATGCCCTACTACTTCTTTGCTGCCTGCCCCTTAATTTATTTTGTTTTAAAATTTTTCTTGTGATGAAAACATTTAATGAGATATAGCCTCTAAACAAATCTTAAAATAAGTAAAATAAGCCTGACACACAAACACAAATACTACATGACTGTAATTATTGGGTCTCTAAAATAAACAAATTCATACAATAAAAAAATGGAATGGTCATTACCAGAGGATGGGGGAGGGAAATGAGGAGTTATTAATCAGCAGGCATAATTTCAATTTAGTAATAATAACAAGTTCTAGAGAATCTGGGTTCTATATTGCAGGTCATTTAAGGTCAGGAAGTTTGAAAGTCTGTTAGTCTTACATACCCATACACTCCTACTTCCTGTTTTCAATAAGCCTTTTAATTCTAGAAGGACAGTACCTTTTACCTTTTGTCTGGGTAGAGACGAAAACTTCAACCATTCCACGCTGCCACCATTGATTCTATGTCAGAATTCCTCTTCTGAGGTTAGAGTTGAGGGGAATCATAGTAGTGGTGAATAAGGACCCTCAAAGTGCTCAGCTATCTGAGCTTGTTCAACAGGTGAAACTTGGTCTAGGAAACATCAATGCCTTCACCTCTTATTTTATATTTATTACTAGAAAACGTATTTCCAATTCTGGAGGGGGTGGTATAGTCATGAGACTTCTTACAGACTGAGAGGAGCCCATATTCTTAGCTTTCTTTGCATTCTATGAGCTACCCATGCATTTTTTGGCTGTAGTTTTCCATTCAGACAGTCTGAATGTGGATGTATGCATATGGAACAGGGGCCTGAATATAAGAACAGTGTTTCCAGCTCATGGATAAAGACCTTGTTGCCTCTCCCCAGCCACTAATCCCTGTTACCTTTCCTGACCTATTCCCAACCTCCATACTCAAATGAGCATACCTGGAGTATGGAGGCCTGGAACCCTCTGAAGCCCACACTAGAAATTC
This sequence comes from Spermophilus citellus, assembly GCF_964194105.1. Taxonomy (NCBI): domain Eukaryota; kingdom Metazoa; phylum Chordata; class Mammalia; order Rodentia; family Sciuridae; genus Spermophilus; species Spermophilus citellus. The sequence continues at coordinate 110,559,201 of NC_138190.1, read as the reverse complement.
TGAATGCAGCTGAGTAAGTGGCAGAATGATTTAGCATCTCTTTCTTCTGCTTTGATGAGCCTCTAACCCAAGCAGGAGATTTATTTATGTTGTCAATGTTATTTCAGGGCTCAGAGACCAGTTGTCTACCTGGATCTTCAGCCAATCAGAGGCAGGGGCAGTGGGGGCTGGCAGGGGTAGGGTACACTGGGGATAGTACAGGTTATTTTGAGCTTATTCTTAGTGAGCAGCCTGGAGCGTCAGTGTCTGCACATGATTCAGTTTTGCCTGGTGATGGTGGCAGGAGGACACTTTGCTTCAGGTGCTTGGCGTTCAGTATTACAGAAACGAGTCATGGGAAAGGCAGTTTCCTGATGCCAATTCAGTCTCTCAGATCACTGGAGGATCAGGAGGAAGATTTCATGTAGACAGGCTGCTATGTGAACAGATGCAGAAATGCCAGTGCCCACAGGAGGGCCTGGTGCTTAAAAAGGAAAACAACCAATCTGGCACTGTAATGTGTCTGGTCTGATTTAGAGGAGCAAGAGTATATGACCCTGTCACTCTCAGATCTTGTGAGGCAATACTGGCAAGAGAATGGGCAAGGGGGAGAGACTAGTAGAGAGGACTGGGGAAGAGATACCCCATATCTCCATATCCTCCTCTCTGAGGAACAATGACAAAGAGCCTATATCTGTGCTAACTTAGTGCATCAAACACTAGGTGAGAGCTTACTCTGGTTCCCAAGAAATTCTTTCCCCATTGTCACCACGCTTCCAAATCCCTGGTGCATAGAATTCCTCAATAACTCCAATTTCCAGGCATTTCCCTTTTTTAACTGCCTATAGGAATAATAAATGTTCAGCAAATTTTGAATGATTGAATGCTTAGTCTATATCAAGGTATATTTCAAAGCTCAGCTTAACCCTTTCTTTCAAATATAATCTTAATCTGAAACTCTGTGCACAGAATGGATTGAAGTAGAATACTTCTGAGTTAACACCTCTCAGTCTTCCTCTTGTTATCTCATATGGGAAAATAGTCAAAATTCAGCAACTGTTCATTAGTATCTATGATTTTCCCAGCCCCATAAGCATTCCAGAGGGCTTAAAAGGAGAGAAAAGTTTTATCACAGAGAAAACAGAGTTTAAAATGAATGATAAGATAGATAAAATCAAGATATATGAGAGAACAAAGGAATAATGGGCAGGGGAAATATTACAATGAGCTGGATTCCATCAAAAATTTAGCTTTAAGCTAGGCCTTTAAAAGAAAAGCAAGCTTTCAATGTACAGGAAGAGTGGAAGGTGCTAAGTTTGCTGTTACTGTGTATACAAAGTCATGAAAGTGGGACTGGGAATCAGGATGGAGGAAATAGAATGAAGGTGGAACAAACTATGTAAAGAGAAGATGTATGTGTATGTGTGAGCGTGTGCCTGTGCACTTGCACACATGTGCCCATAATATGTTGGAAGGAGTGGGATTTACTAGGCAGCAAGTTAGAGTCAGATGATGCTTACCTTGAAAGGCTTCCAGAATTTAGGAGCTAATAAGCTATGGGGGAGCTACTGAGAGTACTTAAATATACGAATAGCCCAGTGAGATATATTTCTGGCAGTGACCTAGAGAACACGTGCAAGGAAAAAATGAAGATCTACATGTCCATGTAAGAAGTTACTTAATTAATTCAGGGAAGAGGCCCATCTCTCTATTTTTCTGCTCAATGTGACTCAGTCCTGTTGAGTTAGGTTCGGCTAAACCAATCTAGAAAATTACTATTTGTATTTTATCATAGACTGTGTGGCCTACTCAACTATAAACCATTTTTAAAGCAAGTAACACCTTTATTGTATGGGAACTCCAGCTATATGACTGTTTTAGGAAACTCAGCGTATTTCTGATAAAGTGAAGCAGCCCAGGGAAGGGGTATTCTAATGACATTGTGGCTGACTAGTGGTTTGAACTAACATAGTCCTGTGGTAAGACCTCAAGTAAATATGGCATCTTTGGTGGCACTCAGATTGGATGTACAATGAGGATTTGTTTTAAAGTATCAGAAGAAAATTATACATTGCAATTGTATTACAAGGACCATGGGAACATTTGCTAGACTTACAAACTCGAGACAATAGATTTCAGCAGCTCAGTCTGTGCACAAGCAGTGAACTGCATTTGCCTCAAGGAATGTGAACAAATCTGGTGTTAATGCATTTATTCCTTCTTGTCTCTACATTGCTGCAGGCAGTCTTTACCAATTCTCAACCTGACTATGATACCTACATGTGAGGTACAATTTTAGGTGTCCTATTTAGTTTATGGTATTAAGACAAGAGGTTGGGTTGACTGCAAGTAAAGGGGACAAAAAAAAACCTACAAAGGAAGCTCAGAGAGAACACATCTAGAGAGGTACATGTGACTAGCTAGGAACTTTCTTTGGACCTTGGGAATGTGATAGCTATCATTATGAGTGAATATGACTCTTTAGGAGACAAATAAGAAAAAAAAATAAAGAAACAAGAGGTGGGAGGCTAGGGTGGGGCCAAATATGATTAGGAGGACCAAAGGGAAATATACTTGGCCATCTGTAACTGTGGGTTCTCCATCTGTTGATTCAACCACTATTCTCTAAATAATACAGTACAATTATTTACATAGCTTTACATTGTATTAAGTATTCTAAGTAATCTAGGAATAATTTAAAGTACAGGAGAGGATTTGCATAGGTTATATGCAAATGCAATGCTATTTTATATAAGAGACCTGAGCATCTGTGAATTTTGGTATTCTGGAGCTAGGGAGTCTGAAACTAATCCCCCACAAATACTGAGAAACAACTGTTTGTTGAGACACTTAAAATCATTCACTTTACATATGTAATTTTTTCAGTAAATGCCCTATTATAGACATTAGAGAATCACTAGTGAACTCAAACATATGTGCTTCTTGAGCTTACATTCTAGTGTGAGCAGGAGGTAGTCAAGAAACAAAAGAAATAAGTAGACTTCCGTGAATGGTATCATCAAGCTCTATGGCTTTTTTTATCATCTATATTCTGATTCTCAAACTTATATATCCAATCCTTATATCTCCCCAGGATTCTAAATTCATTTATCCAGCTGCCACTTAGGTCTTATTGGCTCCTCAAGTTTAATCTGACCAAATCAGAACTCTTGATACTGTGATTCTCACTGCCTTCTCCATCTTGATAAATGGCAGCCATATTCCTCCAGTTGTTCAGGCTAAGGCCTAAGAGTCATCCTTGATTCCTCTCATTTCCTCACTTTCCTGCCTTAATTATGTCAGAAAATCTTGTCAGTTCTACTGTCAAAATATATGCTGGATCTGACCATTCCTCATCATCTTCATGGCTACCACCCTAATTCAAACTATTATCATCTCCCACCTAAAAACTGCAAGACACTCCCAATTGATCTCTCTATATCCATTTTTTACTCCTTATAATCATTTTCCCACACAGAAAGCATAATGATTTTACATATTTTACATATAATGAATTCTATCACATCACTTCCCTACTTAAAAACTAATGACATGACTAAGAATTAAATGACAATAATTTTTCAAGACTACCCATATTGTCTGGTCAAGATCTGGCCATAGCTTCTTTCTTTCTTTTCTGAAACTACCCAGTAGTAATAGTTTGTTTCCACATTTTTATTTGTTCTAATTAATTAGACATGATAGTAGAATGCATTTTGACACAGCATACATAAATGGAGTATAACTTCTCATTCTTCTGGTTGTACATAGTGTAGAGTTACACCAGTTGTGTAATCATACATTCACATAGGGTAATAATGTCTGATTCACTCTACTATCCTTTCTACCCCAAGATTCCCTCCCCTCCCTTCACTCCCCTCTGTCTAATCCAAAGTAACTCTTATTCTTCCCTAGGTCCGCCTTATTGTGAATTGGCATCTGCATATCAGAGAAAACATTTGACTTTGGTTCTTTGGGACTGGCTTATTTGCTTAGCATGATATTCTCCAGCTTCATCCATTTACCAGCAAATGTCATAATTTCATTCTTTTTAAAGGCTGAGTAATATTTCATTGTGTATATGTACCACAGTTTCTTTATCCATTCATCTGTTGACAGGCACCTAGGTAGGTTCCATAGTTTAGCTATTGTGAGTTGAGCTGCTATAAACATTGATGTGGCTGCATCACTGTAGTATGCTGATTTTAAGTCCTTTATATATAGACTGAGGAGTGGGATAGCTGGATCAAATGGTGGTTCCATTCCAAGTTTTCTAAGCAATCTCCATACTGATTTCCATAATAGTTGCACCAATTTGCAGTCCCACCAGCAATGTATTAGTATACCCTTTTCCCCACATCCTCAACATTTATCCTTGCTTGTATTCTTGATAATTGGCATTCTGACTGGAGTAAGATGGAATCTCAGTGTAGTTTTGATTTGCATTTCTCTAATTGCTAGAGATGTTGAACATTTTTTCATGTATTTATTGGTTTTTCCATATTTTGTTGGTGCATTATAGTTGTACAGAATGATGTGATTTGTTGTTATATATTCATACATGCACATAATATAGCAATATAATTTGACAAACAGTACTCTGGCACTTTTCCCCTCCCTCCTTGCCTTTCACCCCTTGGTCCCTTTCCTCTACTGATCTTTCTTGATTATCATATATTCCACCCACCTTTCTTTTCCTATTTTCTTTCTAGCTTCTGCATATGAGTGAAAACATATGACCCTTGACCTTCTGAATTTTACTTATTTTGCTTAACTTGATGGTGTCTAGTTTCTTCCATTTTCATGCAAATGACATAATTTTGTTTTTCTTGTGGCTATATATATATATATATACCTATAAATACATATTTTTCATATATATACACACATATCTATCTACATCTATCTATCTATCTATCTCTATATCCCATTTTCTTTATTCATACATTGATGGACACCCAGGCTGGTTCCATATTTTGGCTATTGTGAATTGTGCAGCCCCAGATTATTTCTACGACCTCTTCTATCGATATCTTTCTCTTGATCACTAAGCTTAAGGTACACTGGTATATCCTTATTTATCATTTTTATTGATGAATTATAATTATACATAATAATGGGATTCATTCTGACATAATTGTACATGCACATAACATAATTTTATCCTTTTCATTTTCTAATACCTCCACTTTTCTTCCCCTCCTCCCTTTCCCTGATCTCCTTTCTATACTCTGTCTCCCTCCTATTTTTTTAAATTAGTGCATTATAATTATGCATAAAGTGGGATTCAATGTGATATATTCATATATGCACATAGCATAATTTGGTATATTTCATTCCACATTACTTCTCCTTACACTGGTCTCACTTCTATTGGTTAAACCATCAAAACCTTTCTTCTTCTCCTGATCTTCACCATTTTTCTTCCCTTTGCCTATGGTATTTTTTCTCTGGCTCTTCATATGGTCACTCTTTCTTATTTTCCCACCACAAGCATTTCAGAGATGTTAAGCCAACTTTTTGTTATTGTAACAGGTACCCGAGACAATGAAATCATTAAGAAAAAGAGGGTTCACAGTTTTGGAGGTTTCAGTCCATGGTTGATTGGGCCTGTCACTTTTGGGGACCATGGTAAGGCAGCACATCATGACACAGCTCATGGCAAAGCCGTTCATCTCATGGCCAGGATGTGAAAGAGATAGGGAGAGGAAGGTCTGGGCTCCCATTATCCTATTCAAAGGCTCATTCACAGGGGAGACCAGTGTAAGGGGAGGTAAGATGAAATGAAATCTACCAAATTATGCTATGTGTATATATGAATATACCATAATGAATTCCACTTTTATGAATAATGCACAGGACCAAAAGACTCCACTTCTTCAAGGTTCTACCACTCCCCATTAGCACTATGGACTGGTGACCAAGCCTTTAACATGTGGGCCTTTGGGAGATACTAATCAAAACCAAAGCAGAAGTATTCTCTCACTATCTAAAGTAGACCCAACTATAGTTTTCGATGGCATGGAACCCTATCATATACTCATCACAACTTGAAATTATTTCACCCATTTGTGTATATGTGTGTTTGCATGTGTATGTTTGTTTGGGTGTGTCTCTGTCTATTCCATGAGATTGTAATCACTATGAATGTACAGCCAATGTTCATTAAAATTGCCCCTGTATTTCTAGTGCTCAGTATGTTAGTTACATAATAAAATGTTTTAAATGAACTAATGAATGGGGTAGGATTCTGGAACTGGAATATAAGCACCACAAAAGTCTGAAGAGACTAAAATTATGAGGTTTCTGGGCCCCAGACCTGAATGTCAAAGATTGTTGAGTTGGGCATATGTTTTCAGGATAGGGTAAGGGACAGAGATTATTATGATCAGGGAACATGGGTTATGAGCCAGAGCAGTAACTGAAACTGTTTTAGATCAATGAGAAAAGACTGAAAGAACACATTTAAGTCCAGAGTGAAACTAAACTTCATAACCACAGCATAGAGAGTTTTCTTCTATGGAGATGGAACACTACCTACAGAGAGGAAATATATACTTTGGCATCAGACAGACACCGTTTTGAATATCACCTCAGCCACTGACAAGCTGAGTGAATTTGTCATATTTATTTAATCTATCTAAGCTTAAGTTTTCTCATTAGTAAAGTGGCTATGATAATACTAACTACTTCATGTGGGTATATAAGAACTCTATGAGCCAGGCATGGTGGCACATGCCTGTAATCCCAGTGGCTTGGGAGGCTGAGGCAGGATGATTGCAAGTTCAAAGCCAGCCTCGGAAATTTAGCAAGGCCTTATGCAACTCAGCAAAACCCTGTCTCTAAATAGAATATAAAAAGGGTCCTATCTCTAGATAAAATACAATAAAGGGCTGGGTATGTGGCTTAACATTTAATATATGTTTAAATGTGGAGTACTTTGAACAGAACCTAGTATATAATATGACCAGTGATGAACAAGAGGAAAAGAAAAAGAAGAGGGAGACAGAGAAGAAATGAGCCTTTACAAGTTTAAAGAGTCTAGGAGTCTATCTACCAATACTATTGCCTTGGCTTGCCATGTAGGAGAAAAGTTTTTCCTTTGCTGTCACACTACAACAATCAACCCAGATCATGCCTGTGACTTCAAGAGATGTGGAAGTTCCTCCCAGTAAGGGAGTAAGGGATCAGTTACACAGTGGACACAAGCTCTAATTCACTGTCCTCTAATTCAATTTGGCTCTGACACTAACCACTTGGAAATAGCAGCAAATCCCACTGATTGAAATCTCAATCCTCAAAACTACCTGCGTTTCACACTTAGATGGCAGTAGCAAGCTCCAGGATGCTTTACCCATTTTTCTGTTTGATTGGCTGTAAGTCTGGGTTCTCAGTCTACTTGGGTTCTATTAGTTTGCTATAATGGGTCACAGGACTCAGGGAAACATGTTTACTGATTTATTATAAAGGATATTACCAAGGATACATATGAAGCAATGCACAGAAAGGTATAGAGGGAGGAGTATGGAGCTTCCATGCACTGTCTTGGTGCAACTACCTCCACATGTTCAGTGCCTGGAAGTTCTTAGAATGCTGTCTTTTTGGATTTTTATGGAGGCTTCATTACAGAGGCATGATTGACTAAATCTTTGACCACTGTGATCAACTTAACCTTCAGCTTCTCTACCCTTTCCAGAGGTTAGGAGTAGGGCTGAAAGTCCCAACCCTTTGGTTATGCCTTCATCTTTCCTGTGACTAGCTCCAATCCTGAAGCTACCTAGGAGCAGCCAACTTTAAAATGAAAAAAAAAACAACACAAAATGCTTATCACTATGGTGATCCCAAAGATTTTAGGAGTGTCATGCCATGAAACAAGAAGAAGAACAGCTATATATAACACAGCATTATACCTGCCTACTCAGGAATGTTACTGTGATGGCCTGGGCATGATTTCATGTTCATTCCCCCAAACTTTTACCATTACTCCATGGCCACACCAAAAACTAGTCCATTCATCAGGAGAAAATAAAATCATTAAAACTAATTGCATGTCCCAGAACACAGACAATAGCATACTAGCTCAGCAATTCCATGCCATCTATCTCCACAGGGGTCACGTTATTAAGAAATATTTTAGCAAGTATTTGAAGTAGAGATATATTGGATAGACTCACAGATGGTGCAGCAGCCAGGTAAAGATTCAACATGGCTTCTTCAAAGAACACCACACATGTGGTACTATCAAAAGAAGTCACTTTGTTTCTGAGTGGGCAGAGATAAATTCTGAAAAGTAATCATATCAGTAGTTGTTCTTAATGCACAAAATAGAAGTAGCAGTGAATTATCGATTCTAAAATTAGAAAGAAATATTTTCTATGAATATTTGTAGCTCATTATTGACTTTTGAGACTCATTATACAAGTACTAAAATATGGAATTTTATGATTACTTTGTATAATTATTCATACACAGGGAGAGCCAGATTCCCTTTAAAGTTAGTGAAAGATATGCAGGAAGAAAGAAAAACAAAATTGTCCTCATATTTTTCAACTTTACTTGATTCAGAATTTGATATTTCAAAATGACAAGACTCATCTTTTTGCAAATGCTCTATAACATGTAACAACAATAATTTATTTACATAGTTGCATTCTTCTGGGAGCTCAAAGCATTTTTCAGGTATTATAGTTATTTCATAATGGAATCGGTAAATAGTTTTAATTTACTTTTTTAAAGATATAGAAACAGGCACAGAGTGGTTAAATCATTTACCAGCAATACTGCAATGTATTTTTTATACATTTGTCTTTTTAAGACGGTAGGCTGAGGCAGGAGGATGGCAACTTTGAGGACCAGCCTCAGTAACCTAGTGAGACCCTCAGCAACTTAGCAAAAATCTGTTTCAAAATAAAAAGGACTAAGGAATAGCTCAGTGGTAAAGTGCCCCTGATTCAATCATAATAAAAATGCCTTATCTCATAGTGTTTCTATAAGGGCATGTATAGGACATCTCTTGTGTGACTTTAAATTATCTAGACCTTACATCCTACTCCAATTAATATTGTATTAATTATTTCCCTTGCAGAATTCCTCCCAATTTGCTGACTACTCTGTAGTTTTAAGAATACCTTGGGATTGAAGGTATCTTTGGGACCACCTTTAACCAATAGAATCCAGAGCTGTGGATGAATGCTTTCTACTTTTTTTCCCCAGACTGACAGCTCTGAGACATACTCCTTTAGCTTCCTCAGAAAGTCCCAATCACCCATAGAAATAGTCAACCCAAAATTTCTACATGCATTTTATTTTCCTTCTTCACCATTTCCCACTTCCCTATCCCTCTCTCCTGGCACCTGGAATTACTTCTGAAATACAGTACCTGCACCTAAGCCTTTCTTTCAGGCTTTGCTTTCAGAATAACTAAGTCCAGAAGAAAGTGACATGAAACAACATATATAAGAAAATTTGAAACCAAACCATTACTATGCTATAAAAGCTATTACTATGACTCATATATTAGTATTACTAATGACCAATTATAGCAAACATAATATTCATAAGAAGCTATTAAAGGGCTGAACCCCCAAATTGGCAGACCTTTCTGAAACCCTGGAGCAACTATAAATTAGCAATGTCCCTGGATGAGCCCAAGATTTCCCAAGGGGTGTCAAACAAAGGGAGAAATTAAGAGAATCAATTTCCAGCATTACCTAAACTTCCATATGCATCAATTCTTAAGACTTATCTGCCTGAGAACATGTCTCTAGTCAGTGTGGACTACTATGGTTTCCCTTTCCCTCTTCTCCATTCACAGTTACCTGATATGCATAAAAGAAGAGCAGAATATTTATCCTGGAACTTACTATGATATATTGCATCACATCACTATTATTTAAAAACAACAGTAACATTCCCAAGAAAGAGTCCTATGCGAGCAAAGCAAAGAAAGCACTGGTGAACTTGTGGACCTCTCATTAATGGCTTTATAGCTTCTGTACATGTGCTGTTAATTTCCACACAGAGATAAAGAATGCCTCATAAAAGCATAATTTCTATTTATGTATGAGTGTTGGACAAAATGTTTCTAAAATGCTATGGAGAATATGATGTCCAGAACTTGAGAAAGCCAGTTTTATTTAATTAGATGAAAAAAATTTCCTGCTCAACTGATATGCTGTTCTATTATGTCAAATGAATAACAATGGGAAATACTTTTCAACAATAAAACTTAAGTACTAATCTATGTCTATATAATAATTGTCAAATGTCTTTCCCTTTTTCTACCATGAGCGTTTAAAATTTTATTTTTTTAATATGCATGACAGTAGAGTGTATTTTGACATATTTATACAAATATGGAGTATATCTTATTAGGTTCCCAGTCTTGTGGTTGTACATGATGTGGAGATTCATTATGGTATATTCATATTTTAAAGCACTTCTAGAAGATTTATAGTAGAAAACTAAAATGTGGCATGCAAGTATATGGGCATGTATATACTTCTGAATGATTCATATTTATATTCCATAAGACAAATCCTAAAATGTATAATTTTGAGTTTTTAGTTTGCTTTTAACTTATTTTCGAATAGTTTTATACTCCTCTCTCATAATGAATATATGTTGTGTAAGTCAGAATTCTCCAGAGAAATAGAACCAAAAAGCTATTTAGAGATATATAGAATGAGGGGTTTTATTTATGAGAGATTGAATCATGTGATTATGGAGGCTAAGAAATCTCTTGATCTGCTGTCTGTAAGGTTGAGGTCCAGGAAGGCTGTAGTTCCAGTAGAAACCCAAAGGCCTTGCTGGGTGCAATGGCATGCTCCTGTAATCCCAGTGGCTCAAGAAACTGAGGCAGGAGGATCACTCCTTCAAAGCCAGCCTGCCAGCCTTCAAAATTTAGCAAGGCTCTCAGCAATTTAGAGAGATTCTGTCTCAAAATAAAATATAAAAAGGGTTGGGGATGCGGCTTAGTGGTTGAGTGCTCCTGAGTTCAATCCCTGGTACTAAATAGCAAAACAAAGAAACAAACAAACAAAAAACCCAAAGGCCTGGGAAATAAATGGAGCTACTAGTGTAAATCTCAGTCTGAGACTGATATCTTGAGAACCAAAAGCACTAATGTCTGATGGCAGAAGTTTTTTTTTTCCCCCAAGTTCAAATAAAGGAAGCAAAGTCACTCTTCCCTCCACTTTTTGGTTTTATTTAGGCCTGCAACTTATTTGATACGCCTACCTACATTGGTGATGGTATCTTTTCTCAGACTACCAATTCAAATGCCAACCTCTGGAAACTCCCTCATAGATTCATTCAGAAAAAATATATACTGGTTATCTGGGCACCACTTATACGAGTCAACTTAGCATAAAATTAATCATCATGCATATCTTGGAGTACAGTCATGAAGACTAGACAAATATCCTGTTTCTCCTTAAATTTTCACCAACTAATTTAAACATTTATTTGGGATCTTATTTGTAAAAAAGATTAGCATGGTATTCTAATGGCAATATTGTATTTCTTTCATTTCTTCTACATTAGTAATTGAAATTCTGTAAGGAAGAACTCTCCAATCTCTATTAATTTATTTATTCAATTATGTGTTTATATAAGTGTGGACTCTCAGATATTCCTTTTGTTCTGTGGGTTATAATTCAGTACTATTGTTATTTATTTTGACTCTTACATTGTCTTACCTTTCATCATTGGAATTTCTAAAAATTGGGAAATATGTTTGCATTTCAGATGGTTTAACTTATTTGCTCTCCATAAAATTGAAGAAATAGTTCAATTATTAGCCAAGTTATCATTAAAAACATTTAACACAATGATTATATAATGCTGAATTTCTTGCATATAACATAGAAGTCATTCGAAGAATTAAGTGACATTATAAGAAGAAAACTTCAATTCTTATATATTTATGTGAAAAGAGTTCTTAGTAATTTCTGTAGCAAAAGAGAAATTTAAAAACAGAAATTGAATCAACTTCAAAATTCATTCAAATTTAGCAGTTTTTAGTAACATTATGCTTTTGCACATTAAGCTGTTTTTAAAAAAATGTGTAGCATATTTATGTAGTCTTATCAGTTATGTGCTACTCATATTTGTAATGGTAACTTATTTGAAGAGAATAAAAAAGCAATTAGAGACTGATAGCCACCAGAAAAAAGAATATTCAATGCATATAAATATGTGAGGGTTATCATTGAAATACTTTAAGCATATTAATGGATTATAATAATCTGTGCAAAATAGAACTGAAATACAAGCTCAAGGACAAATGATATATTTTAATTTTTTCTATTGAAACTGTTTATTATTAAAATTTTAAAAGTATTATCATCATGGCAGATGATTTATCCTAGAGAATGTTCTGTGTGCACCTTGAGGGAATGTGCATTCTGCTGCTTTTGGTAAATAATTACAGATAAAATATTCTGTATTTTAATCTTTTAGATTCAGTTTAGATTCATTTAGATTCATTGTAATCTTTTAGATTCAACTGATATTTCTTTATTGATTTTCTATGTGGAAAATCTATGCATTATTGAAAGTAGGAAATTGAAGTCCCGAAATATTTTCTTGGGTTTATTTCTCCCTTTCTGATCTGTCAATATTTGCTTTATATATTTATGTGCTTTGGTGTTAAGTGCATACATGTTTATAATTATTATACTTTCTTATTGAATTGACACTTTTATTATATGTAACCACCTTCTTTGTCCCCTGAGATAGTTTTTTAGTTAAAATATATTTTGTCTGATGTAAGTATAGACATTCCAGCTCTGTCAGATTATTTGCATGGAGTATTCTTTTCCATCCCTTCACTTTTAGTTTATATATGTCCTTAAATTTAAGATGAATTTTTTATAGAAAACATATAACTAGGGGTTTTCATTCCCATTCAGCTACTGTATGTCTTTGATTAGGGAGTTTAATTCATTTACGTTTAACATAATATGCTGTAACAACTTGGAGAAGGGGCAATCTGGACTGGAGAAAAAAAGAGAAAGCTTTTTTCTCCCCTGTTTTAATGTTTCCTCCCTTGTTTTCTTGCTCTACTGGTGTGCTATAACCAGTTCCAGAAGTCTCACAAAGGCATTCTCATTCATGGCTAATTGCTAAATTAGTATTTCTACTGGGAAAACTAGGGCTGGTAGCATTGTATTCCATCATCTTGCTGACCTTCCACATATTTTAAGTGAGTGAAGTTGGGTACCAAACCCCTGTGATAGTTTGATTCCATTGGGTATATTTAAATGGGTGATAGATTTTTTTCAATAATTCAATATTTTCAAAATGCCCTAAAAGATATCCTTTCCATCTAGTTAAACTTATTATGCAAGTTAGGTGCTAGCCTAAACATGTACCAGAGAGTACATTGTTTTATAAAAGTTTTCAGGGGTTTTACAACAAAACAATCGTTACAAACAATTGGCTAAAAGTTTTCAATGCCTTGACATTAGTCATTTCAACTTCCAATTGGTCTAAATTAGTAGCGATTTGTAATCCAACTTGAGCTCAGACTTTTTCCTGGGGAGATCATGGCTATGAAAGGTCTAAGAAGCCAATGTGGCTGTTTGGGGTGCGCTATCTGGACTGCCTCACTCTAGAGCAAGTGCCCAGAGAGCCATGACTTTCAGTTGGGTCCTCTTGAGACAGCATTGTGATATTAAATATGGATGGTTTTGTTAGGCATAACTCTCTTCCCTGAAACCTTACATTCCCACTCCCTTCATCCAAACTCTATCAACAAACCAATACTGTAAAAGGAACTACTTTTTTCAGTTCAGTGCATAAAAGTCCCTGAATGCTTCTTGTCATTGATAGCTCATCTGAGATAAAGAACAGGCTTTGAAATGCAAATCAAAACCACCCTAAGATACTATCCAGTAAGATTGGCAGCCACTATGAAGTCAAACAACAACAAGTGATGGCGAGGATGTGGAGAAAAGGGTACTCTTGTACATTGTTGGTGGGACTGCAAATTGGTGCGGCCAATTTGGAAAGCAGTATGGAGATTCCTGGGAAAGCTTGGAATGGAACCACCATTTGACCCTGCTATTGCCCTTCTCGGACTATTCCCTGAAGAACTTAAAAGAGCATGCTACAGGGATACTGCCACATTGATGTTCATAGCAGCACAATTCACAATAGCTAGACTGTGGAACCAACCCAGATGCCCTTCAATAGATGAATGGATAAAAAAAATGTGGCATTTATACACCATGGAGTATTACGCAGCACTAAAAAATGACAAAATCATGGAATTTGCAGGGAAATGGATGGCACTAGAGCAGATTATGCTTAGTGAAGCTAGCCAATCCCTAAAAAACAAATACCAAATGTCTTCTTTGATATAATGAGAGCAACTATGAACAGAGCAGGGAGGAAGAGCAGGAAGAAAAGATTAACATTAAACAGAGACATGAGATGGGAGGGAAAGGGAGAGAAAAGGGAAATTGCATGGAAATGAAGGGAGACCGTCATTGCTATACAAAATTACATATAAGAGGTTGTGAGGGGAATGGGAAAATAAACAAGGAGAGAAATGAATTACAGTAGATGGGGTAGAGAGAGAAGATGTGAGGGAAGGGGAGGGGGGATAGTAGGGGATAGGGAAGGTAGCAGAATACAACAATTACTAATAGGGCATTATGTAAAATTGTGGATGTGTAACTGACATGATTCTGCAATCTGCATTTGGGGTAAAATTGGGAGTTCATAACCCACTTCAATTTAATGTATGAAATATGATATGTCAAGAGCTTTGTAATGTTGTGAACAACCAATAAAAATAAATAAATAAAATAAAATTTAAAAATAAATAAATAAATAAATAAATAATTTTAAAAAAAAGAACAGGCTCTGCCCTCATAGGAAAGCAATGATTGGCTCAGCAAGAACATATGGGTAAGATAAGTGATAGTGAGTCTTTCCAAGGATCATACCAGCAAGAGGGTACTTCTCTGATGCCCAGCTACTTCTGTTTCCACCTTCTGCTGATAGGTCTAGTGTGTTGGGGTAGGGATGCAGTGGAAATGGATTTTTCAAACTTCTCCCTTTTTTTTTGCAGTTAGTCAGCATGCTGCCCTGATATGTAAACATAAAATGGCCATCTTGACCAGTTTGTCAATCTGTCATTGATAGGGCTATCAAAGGAATTTCCAGAGAAGCCATTTTCTCTCTCTAGTCCTCTGTTTCATTATGGGAAAAATAAGATAATGGACTAGGTGATTTGTAAGCATGAGCCTTCTATGGATCTTCAACTGTGGGAATCTGTAGTTTAGCTCATGAAATTGAGAAGTCAGACACCATTTGGCCAACTTATTATTCCTCTTTCATTCTTATTGTGGCTTCTGCAGTCAAGGCAGAGTGTGATGGTTTCAAGAACTAGGTTTAAGTGGTCCTAGATTCTCTATTTTTCTATCCTTGACTATGCTGCTACTAGTCAAGTGTGCTGTTACTCCCACATACAAGGAATCTAGGCTGTTCCATTTCAAGCAGCTTGCAGCCCTGTAGAAAATGGAATGAATTTATTTTTCTTTGCTTCTTAGTTCAATTTGGGAGAGATTTATTTTTCTACTTTACTTTTTCTGAATTACGAAAGTAATTTGTGTGCAGTCTAACAAGGAAAACAAAATAGAAAGGTATACATAAGAAAGAGTTGATATTCTTTCACTATTCTATCCCAATGAAGTTACCAGCCTTGGGTCAAAAATAGTATATTGTAGTTTGTTTTACTTGACATTTATCTGATTACTAGTGACATTTTTTTTGCATAGGCTTTCTGATAATATATAATTTTTTCTTTGGTAATGCTTCATTTCTATCTTTTGCTCAGTTTTTTATTTGACACATGTATCATTTTTAAAAGCGGACTTGTTTCTATGTCCTATATACAAGACTTTATATACCATAAGCATTGCAATTTTTTTCTCAGTTGAAATTTTCCATACTCTATTACTTTTGTTGAGGTACAATTTATATTAATTAATATGGACAGATCAAAAGATGGGTTTTGACAAATATGAACTCTCATAACTACCACTCTGATCAAGATATAGGACATTGATAGCACCCCAGAAGTTTCCCTTAGGCTAATATTGCCTCCAGGGTGTAACTATAGCACTCAACTTCTATTATCACAATTGAATTTAACATATTTTTGAACTTCACATAAATGGAAGATTCAACTCAGTGAATACTCTTTTATGTGACTTATTTCCCTCAGTATGGTTTTTACCTTAATCCTTGTTTTTAGGTTTGTCAATCATTGTGTTTTAAAAATATCATGTTATATTCTGTATATATCACACATGTATATCACAATTTAGTTATCAATCCTACTAGTCATGGATATTTGAGATGTTTGCAGTTTTGAGCCTTTATAAAAAAATGGGAATGAACATTTGCTACAAGTCTTTGGCTAGATATATGTGCTCATTCTGTAGGGTAAATATCTAGGACTTAAACTGCTGGGCCATAGGATAGGCATATGTTGTGCTTTAGCAGAGAATAACAAACAGTTTCCAAAGTAGTTGAACCAATTTACACTCTTGACAGCAACATATGTGAATTCCAGTTGTTCTACATCCTCTCCATTGCTTGGTCTTCCCAGTCATTTTTATTTTAGTTATTTGGTCGGGTGTATAAGTGTTATCTCATTATGGTTTTAATTTATCTCTGTTTATCTTTTGACTTTCTCTTTACATTTTCTTGTGTGGAAAATCCACATTTAGGAATTAGTGGCATTTTCCCTTTACAAGAAAAGCCAGGTTGTGAGCAATTTTGAGAAATGTAGAAACAGATTCAGAGGAAGATGCCTGGAAAGAAGAAATCCTGTCTTCCTCCACTATTTCTCACAAACTTCATCATGAAAACCTAACCATCAGCCATTAAGGACTAAAATTAAAGAATGACTTTTTATTCCATACTGGGCACAATTCAATGTGAGTTTTCTAAATCTAAACCCCTTACTGGACCTTTTTCATGGGGTGGCTTCTACATGTAGATAACATAATTTAGCTGAAGATACCTTCACTTGTTTGAGAAGTAAGAAGACTGCCTAAGGACATCCAAAGCTTCTTGGTAGGAGCTGGGTGGCTCAGTGTAAAGCAGAAATCCAAACTACTTTGTTCATAAGCTGAACTATTTTGTTTGGCTTTTATAACATTATTCTTTTAATTGAAACCAAAATTAAAAGAAGTCAAGGGTTGGGTTTGTGGCTCAGTGGTAGAGTGCTTGCCTAGCATGTGTTCAATTCTCTGGGTTCAATTCTCAGCACCACATAAAAATAAACAGATAAAGAAAGATTAATAAACATCTAAAAAATCAATAATTTCACATAAAAATCATTAATAGCAATCTATAAGCAGCTGGAAATAAGGAGCAGCCTGTCCCACAGTCCTTACTACTTCTTTTTGTTCTCTGATATGAAGGCTGGCTGTCAGACTTTCTGATGTTATAGTTGCATATTTATTTAATGTCACCTATCTTATTGCTATAGATAATTGATATAAGGTATTGTGATATAAGGCCTGATATAAGGTATTGTGGAGAAAATACAACAGGCTTACCATTTTTCACACTGTTATTTACTAATTGTTTACATGAAAGAAAGAAAGAGAGGAAGGAAGGGAGAGAGAAAGTCTACCTAAGTTTACATGAAGCAAATAGGCAGAACTAGTTTTAGAAGCTTTAGCAAACTGAAAGAGTTCCCTTTTTAATTTGGGAACCATGTTTGCACTGTGAAACAGAGTTTTGGAAGGTCTTCTTAAAACACAGAGGACTATGGATGCCTCTGGCAGGGGAGGAGTGAGTCCAGTCTTTTTTTTTTTTTTTTAAGGCAGTTGTTTGAAAAATATTTCATTCATTGGACTCTCAAAGTGTTTCTTCACTTTCTTGACCAAGTTAAAGCTGCCTCACCTCCCCAGTTAATAGGGAAATTAGATGTACAAGACAGTAGAAGTGGCTGAGTGGTTCCTTTTTAAATGTAGAGTGGGAATTAAATAGTTCATTACACCAGCAGGTCACAAAGGGCATATTAAAATAAAGATCTCTGGGTCCCATCCTCAGAGACTCCATTCAGCAGATCTGGAATGGTACTTCAAAATTTGCATTTCTTATAAGTTTCCAGGTGTTATCAATGTAGCTGGGCCAGGGTCGACATGATCAGAGCCACTGGTGAAGTTCTTAACCATTGGTGAAGGGGGGATAACTCACTAGTTTCTGCATTAATGATTTATGCTTAGAAGAGTTATAAATTATAACCCAACAGTGCTGGAGTTGTGGCTCAGCAGTAGAGCGCTTGCCTAAGCATGAGCGAGGCCCTGGGTTTGATCCTTAGCACACATAAAAATAGCTAAAAAAATAAAGGTATCATGTCCAATTACAACTAAAAAATAAATATCAAAAATTATAACCCAATATGTTTACTTGCATATTCTTAATATATGCTTCCTGTTGCTAATTACCCTGATTTTTTTCCCTACAAACAACTTAGGACTTGTAAGTATTTAATTGTGAAGTGTTTTTTTTTTTTTAAATTTTTTGAGACATCAAAGCAATCAATGGAGAATTGACTCTATTGAACCTGAGATCTAAGTCCTTCATTTCTCCCTGGGAGTCAGGTCCGTAGCCAGCCATAACCCACTCCACTCTGTGTTTTTTGTTGAAGCTTAGAAATTCACATGATAGGCCAGGATGTGCTGAGATTTCATGGCATTGTTTTTTTGTTTTGTTTTTTTTTTTTTTGCAGGGAGGGTCATCTTTTGTTTTTTTACCGGGTATGGAACTCAGGTCTTTGCACATGTGAGGCAAGAACCTTGGCACTGAGCTACACCCCAGCCCTTGCATGACATTGGAAAGGACCACAGCATGACCAAGTCGACTCTGAAAACAGATAGGGCAAATTGGGATCATGGAAAAGGTTTTTCTCTTCACTCCTTGATGAGTTTAAAGGTATATACTTAAAGAGAAATGGTTAAGAGCCTGTACTTAAGAGTCTCTCCCTTTCTTGGGATTTCTCTCATCTTTACTTTAGCCAATCATTCTAAGATAGCCTATGCATATATTTTTGTTTGTGTGTGCATGTGTGTGTTTAAAAAATCTGTACAGATTTTTAATTCACATAAACGCTGTTATCAATCTTGCTTTGCTTATTTTCCCATTCACCTAGATGATTTTCTGATCTACACATCTTGCCAGGTGCACCTCTAACTTCAACAAGTATCCAAATCACCATGGGAAGTTAAGAAAATACAAAATTCTGGCTTTCAACTCAAGAGATTTTTATTCAGTAGGTTTGGTTAGGGCCTATGAATCTGCATTTTAAACAGCTTTACTGAAGCATAATTAACATGTCATAAAAGTGCCTGTTTTAAGTGAACAATTTAATGATCTTAAATATATGTGCCTGGTTGTGCACTCATCACCAAGATCCAATTAAAATACTGCATTTTAACAAGATCCCTGGAGGCTTGCAACACACAGAGCTTCAGTCTACATTTTGGAGTGGGGGTACTGGGAATTGAATCCAGGGGTATTTACCACTGAACTACACCATAACCTGTATTTATTTTTTTTAAATTTTAAGACAGGTCCTACAAATTTCTAGGGTCACGCTAAGTTGTTGAGGCTGCTTTGAACTTATGATCCTTCTACCTCAGACTCCAGAGCCCCTGTGATTAGAGGCATGGATTACTGTACCCAGTACTCAGACTGCACTTTCAGCATTGTACATATTAAAAGTATCTGTTTGAAACCCCAAAAGACCAGACTTTTAGAGCCAGGTTCTATCTCTTCTTCTTCTTTTTTTTTATTTCTTACATACATGACAATAGTTGAGTACATTACATTCATAATTATCCATTCACAGCACACATGTATGAAGATGTGAATTTGGTGAAATATACCTTATATACAAACAGAGATATGATAAATTGTGGTATAAAGATATATTAAGAATTGTAATGCAAGAGAAAAATAAGAGAGCTCACGTATAATGGCATATACTCTATATCTCCTTAATAGATCTCCTCACAGCCCCCATCTTCCTCAATCATTTACCCCTCTTTTGCCTCACCTGTACTCCATGCTGGCCTTTTAGATGATGTTAGCTCATGTATCTCATCCCTCTCATTTACCTTTGCTCTCTCTCCTTCACCACACACACACACACACACACACACACACACACACACACACACACACTTCCGTTGGATGATGCCATCTGAGATGCATATTCTAACTCATGTAGTTTCTCATCCTGTGACATATGTACTCTTAGATCTCACTTTTAAAAATTTATTTTTAAACTATGTAGAAAGATAAAATATGAAGGTGATATAAACTTCATGTCACAACACCTCATGGCATGCCAGATCGCCAGGGAGAGTTATGTTGCTTGGCTGAGGAAGAAGCCATTTCTTCATTGAAAGCCTTAACCAGTAAGGTTCCTGAAGAAGAGGACAGCCATGAATGTCAGTCAGTCTTTACCCATCTGCAGAAGGGCAAGAAGTCTAGAATCAATATTTCAGATCTTGTAACCTCATATGTAAAGTCCTGCTTACCAAATTACAAGCAACAGCACTTCATATTCCATCTGAGGCCCAAGTCAGGAACCAAAAGCAAACATCTCTACTCTTGGCTTGGAGGTAAATGCCAGGATGAGCATCACTCATAGGTATATCAGACTCTGGTTGTACATGCACAATTGAAAATCATAGATGACTACAAAATGCAACTTAATAAACTGATGAAAATTATTTGGAGTGTCATATTTAAGTACAAAATTTATTGAGCATCTACATTGCACCAAGAATGTTAATTCCAAGTCATTAGTGGGTATTGTTAAATGGCAAAATAAAATACAGATATTTGACCTTGATCCTGAATCTCTGATTCAGTTGGTCTGAGGTGAAGCTTCAGGTCTTGCTGAAGAACAGGGTTGAGAATCATGGCTTTGGATTAGGTATTCTCAAACTTTTCTTGGTGTCTAAACCACAGTGCAGAAATGCAAATTGCTAGTCAGGCACAATGGCACACATTGGTAATCCCAGAGGCTCAGGAAGGCGAGGCAGAAGGATCACAAGTTCAAAGCCAGCCTCAGTAATTTAGTGAGGCCCTGTACAACTCAGTGAGACTTTGTCTCTAAATAAAAACCTTTTAAAAGAGCTGGGGATGTGGCTCGGTGGTTAAGCACCCCTGGGTTCGATCCCTTGTACAAAAAGAAGAAGAAGGAGAAGGAGGAGGAGGAGGAGGAGGAGAAGGAAATGCAAGTTGCTCTTCACAACTAATACTGGGCCCACTCATGCAAAAACTTAATAATCCAGGATGCATTTTTTTCTGCTTTTCCTTCAATCCCCTGTTGTGGCTTGACTACCAATCCCACTCCTAGAAGTAGTTGCTGTGCAATTGGAGTTGCTCACCAATAGGAGACCCCAGAAATTCGCTGTTGGTTGAAATGCTTTTTGGCTCATAATGCTGGTATAAAATATCAGTGCAAAACTTAGACTGTGAATTTCAAAAAAATGATACATGATGGCCCTGGTAGCACACATCTATGATCCCAGCAACTCGGGAGGCTGAGGCAGAAGGATTGCAAGTTAAAGGCCAGCCTCAGCAACTCAGCAAGATCCTATCTCAAAAAACAAAACAAACAAACAAAAAACCCCTGAGGATAGAGCTCAGTTGTAAGGCACCCATGGGATCAATCCCTAGTACTATAAAAAAAATGTTGATACAGATGACTTGTATGGTAGTCAGAATTCTATCATACATGGAGGGACCACATGGCAAAGAGTATGGGTGGACTTTAGTAGCTAAGAGAAGCCCCAAGCTAAAAGCCAGAAAGGAGATGGGGACCTCAGTCCTACAACCATAAGAAAGTTAATTCTGGCACAACCACATAAACTTGGAAGAGGATTCTGAGCTCCAAATGAGAATGCAGCCTAGCTGACACCTGGGTTCAGACCTTGGGAGACTCTGAACAGAAAAGCCAGTCACACTGTGCCTGCATTTCTTCTGACATACAAAAGTGTGAGCCAATAAATGAGTGTTGTTTTAAGTCACCAAGTTTGTGGTAATTTGTTACATAGCATTAAAAAATGAGCATACACCTTTAAGGACAAATACTCTTAGGTAGTGTTTTTCAAATTCAAGTAGGTAATGAGAATCACATGAAAGGACTTGTTAAAATACATATTCTTGGGCTCCACTCTCAAAGAATTTGATTCAGTATGTCTGGAATGAGCCTCAGACATCAATCTATTTAACAAACTCTTCTGCTGATTCTTCTGCTGTTGGGTTGAGAATCATAATGTTAAAAGCAAACTAATCCATTGGTTTTCTCAGACTCTTAAAATGCCTCATAGATTCCTTAGAGGTAGGAAAGGTTTTATTATGAGGAAATGGGGGTAGGACTGGTGAATAATATGCTAAAACAGAGTTCTTGGGTTTTCATTTTAAATTCAATCAGAAAATGCCTCCTTAATTTTTTTTTTTTTTTTTTTTTTGGTACGGTGATTGAACTCAGGGGCACTCGACCACTAAGCCACATCTCTATTCCTATGTTGTATTTCATTTAGAGACAGGGTTTCACCGAATTGCTTAGTGCCTTGCTTTTGCTGAGGCTGGCTTTGGACTCTCAATCCTCTTGCTTCAGCCTCCCAAATCATCGGGATTACAGGTGTATGCCGCCATGCCTGGCTAACTTTTATTTTTGAGATGCCAGTTTTACCTCTCCTTTCATTCATCTGATGAAATAAATCATGTATGTAATAAATTTGCATGCAATCAGGCTTACATTAAAAATTCCTTTAAAGAAAAGTTTCCAATGTTTATAAGACATTTAAAAAGTTGTTTGTAGTATATTGTGCTGGTTATTTGCCGAGAGCTGTCTTTGGGTCAGGTACTGTGTTGTTGTGTAGTGCTGGTAGACATACATGTTGTTTACGTTCATATCCCCAGTATCTAGTACAGTGTTTGGCATATGTAAGTGCTCAATAAACGGTTTTTAAATAAATGAATGAATAGTACTAGTTACACGGTGTTGTAATTATTTATTTAACTGTTTGAGTTTCCCACTAGACTTTGAGCTCATTGAGGTAATAAACCATGTCTCATTCATTGCTGAATCATCAGCACCATCAAGATAAACTGATACTAGTAGGCAATTAATATGTGTAACATCCAGAAACAGAATTGAGAGTTACTATTTTCTAACCTTATACTTACTGTTAAAACCATAACATTCTCTCTAGGAGGAACAAAACATTTTTGGTGCTAGGAGACTGGTCAGAGTGTGAGTTGCAGCATCTACCTTCAGACAATACTACTAGGACCTCACCTTAGCCTCTTTGGCCTCTTTGGTGGGCTTGGTTGCCAAACCTAGACAGGAATGTGCTTGGATGCTGTTTTTTCTTAGCAAGCAGTCAAATGAGCTGGACTGTAGTTGGAACCTGAAAAAGACACTAGAAAGGCCTCTGTGCCTTCTTTCCAAATAAAAATATCACTGGGTAGGTGAAGTCTCAAATTGCCATTTCTTCATTCAGAGTAAAGTACATTAGCTAATCAGGTCCCTTTCATCTGTTACTTGGCTTTGACTTGCACTCATTGGAGAGGAATTGTAGATCCCAGTTAATTGCTACAGAGCTAAGTTGGGCATATGGAGGACAATACAACCTGAGCAGAGTGGAGGTCCAGAGACAGTGTGGGATTGGCAGGGAATTTGCATGGCAAGTATCAGTCCTAATGCCAAGCTGCTCATACGTCACATTTTACCAAAAGTCTGCTAGGATTCAGTCAACACGTCAGTATGACAGGACAAATATTCCAATATGAGTGCTGTCATCCAAGCTTTGACTGCCTCTGATTAGAGCTACAATGGTATAAGGCATGGTTCTGCTAACTCTATGCTTTCTCATAATTTTTACCTACAAAGGAATTTTTTCACTTTTTGCAGGTTCATATGAATCATGTCTGTAATTATAGATCAGGAAACAAAAGGCCAAACATTGTACGTCATCAGCATAGGTAACCTTCTGCTCCTTATCCAGTATATGAGTCAAAATGCATGTCTTGAGCACTAATGGTGACAGAAAAGCAAAGCTATTAGAAAAAAATATATATCTGTGACTACAAAACTGGAGTCTTAAGTCTGTGGTTTATTAGCCTCAGGAAAAATAACACATTTTGTTTTCAGTTTTTTCATCTGTTGAAAGGGCATAATACAACCTGCAATACCTACCTCATAAAAGTGTTTTAAGTATTAATACCGATGACAGATGGGGCAGGGGTTGTGGCTCAGGGGTAGAGCATTTGCCTAGCATGTATGAGGCACTGGGTTCAATCATTAGCACTGTACAAAAGTAAATATATACATAAATGTATTAAAAAAGATGATGGATGACAAAATCTACTAAATATGATGATATATAAAAATAAAAAATACAATATTGATATTATTTATAAATTATTGTTAATATTATTAATCCAATAATAATATAACAGATTCCTCTGAGTTACTAAACAATTTCCTTCCAAAATTGGGATGATGATGATGATGATGATGATGATGATGATTATTATTATTATTTTGGTACTGGAGATTGAACCCAGGGATGCTTAACCACTGAGCCATGTCCTCAGCCCAGGATTAATATTGAAGCTAAATTATTATTAAGAGTTGTTGATTGATTTACTGCAGGAATAACATGAGACTGTCCTAAACTGTAAAATTTAATTTATGATCATATTTACATTGAATTTTATTTCATTATGTTCATTCTACCCACCTCTTCATTTGGCTCTTCTCTTTTCCCCTTCACTCTGAAATTCTCTACTCTAAATTTTAGTCCATGCATCCTATACAGAGAGATCAGGGAATGCATGTGTATGATTATATGTTGGTTCTTTGTAATATATGACCTAAAAAAAAAGAGTTGGGACTTAATATATATTAAGCCACTCACAGAAATGAACATAATTGTAATTGCTTTTACATAGCTATACATCTTTTCTTTTTCATACAAACATTTCTGAACTCAAGAAAAAAATTCAAACCACCTTGATTTGGCCCCAAATTATGGCATACCAAAGCTAGTGGAAGAATCACCTAGAACCCCTCTTTGCCTCCATTCTCTCCATGTTCTGTGGTACCAAAATCACAATGCTCTTCTATTCAAAGACTGTGAATGACTTCTTTTTGCCTTCTAAAATTCAACACAACTAATGTTTCTTCTTGATCTCTTATTATTCCCCTATTGGAATCCTTTCTTCTAGCCAGATGGGCAGAGCATTATCTTATAGGCATATTTTTATTTTATGCCAAATTTTGCATGGTGTATCTGTCCCTTCTCCTGAAATGACAGACTGCAGATCCAAAACCCTACCTGAATAGAAAGAATATGGGCCAGGAGATCGTAGGTCTGGATACTGGTTGTAGCTTAAGTTGCTATGTGACAATAAGCAATAAATTCACTTCTCTGAGAATCAACTTTCTTGAATTGTAATGATTTTTTTTCCAATTTGAAAAGTAAAATGGGAAATAACTGGGTAACAAAAATAATTATTTTTTCAGTGTCTTGTTGAAATACCTTCTAAATCTACAGCTAATGGTTTTACAATGGTGTTTCCCTATTGTGAGATTCCATAATGCTTCTTTTCTGAATCTGAGTATGATTAAGTATGTGCACTTAGGATTACAAGACTACTTTAGCTCCAGTCTTATCCACTCTGGCCAAGAAAAAAGAGTAAAATCATTGTGTCCACATTCCCAGTAAAGTCCTGAGATTTGTTCTCATTTTCTCAATCACTGAATCAATAACTGTGCCTAGGGGAATGTGATACACTGTTTGGTTTAGGCCCAGATCACGTGTTCTACCTCCTAAGGTTAGGTGTGGACTGAAGTTGGAAAGGAGATCAGGATCATTGCCAAAAGAAGAGAAAATGGACCCTGGAAAGGCAAAGGTCAAATAACACTGTTCCACTGTATTTGTTCCATACTACTTTGTATAGTGGTCATTTGTGTATATGGCTTACCATCCCATTCAGTCATTTAGCACATATATTTAAGCAAATTACTATGTACCAGGCATAGTTCAAACTGTTGGGGAAGACTCAGTGCCCACCCTCATAGCTAGGAAAGTGCTCTACAGCCAAGCCATATCCCCAGCCTTGTAATTAGTTTCATAAGAAAACAAATAGGATGCTGAATAAAAGAATGAATGGGGAAGAACTTCTTTAGGTAAGATGCTTATGGAAAGTCTTTCTGAGCTGGTGATAATACAGAGGAACCAATTAGGAAAAGACTGAGGGTAATGATCTTCCAGGAAAGGAAATAGAAAATATAAAGGCATTAAGGAAAGAATAAACTTAATAATTTCAATGCACAGAAAGAAGATGGGAGTACCTAGTACACAGTGAAAATTATGATCTAGAAAGAGTTGGAAGAGTCAAGTCAGAAAATGCCGAGCTTTAGCAACCATGGGAAACCCACTTGCTTGCCAATCTCTTGTGAACAAGATGGCATCTTATTTATTTCTGTAACTCACAGACCCTATTTTTTGGAGTGTGTGTATGTGTGTGTAGTTTGAAAGAAGACTGTATATTTCTTATTTTAAAATCCTCAAGCAAGAGAACTGGCAATTCATTTTTTCTATTGCCTGGAAGGAAGCTACTTTGCAGTCTACTTTTCTATCATGGCCTCCAGTCTCCAAAAAAAAAAAAAAAACCAAGAGAGAGAGAGAGAGAGAGAGAGAGAGAGAGAGAGAGAGAGAGAGAGATATCTCCCAGCCAAGAGATACTCTGTCTCTTTCAGATTGTGTTTTGGTCTTGGGTGAGGTTAGGATCTTCAAAAGATAAAAGTCTTTGTTAAAGACAAAGTATCATTGGTGTTTTGATGTTAAGAAATGATTATTGACACAATCAAAAGAAAAAGAATGTAGCAATTTTTAAATACCCAGGGAATCATTGAAGAGAGAGCATGAGACAAGTGAATAGGTCTGGATGGCACTAGGAAAACAGGTCTAACAATTTCTTACTAGTTTGAGCAGTCTGGGTGACAGGGGTCACTTATTGCTAGTCCTTCAAAAAGTGCATTAAAAGCAGCTAAGACTCCATAAATAGTCTGGAAATGGCACAATTACCCTCAACAGAAGGAAGTTCAGTTCTGGTTAGGATACATAGAAACAGGACAGTTGGTGCCTATATGAAGTTAGGAAATTGGACTTCATAGTTTCTTAGGCATAGCCTAACATATGTTGTCTTCCATATAATTTACAGCTTTAACTTTCTTTTGTATCTGTGGTTGGGGTTATTTTTAAGCTCTGTTTGGTGGAAAACACTGGATTTTCCCTTAACCTGGAAATTAGAGGATGACACATTTCTCCATATTGTCATTTACACATAGGTGGTTCTAAAAAGAATCTCCTGCTTTAAAATTCAGGAGTCCCTCCAACTTACAAAGGCCTTCACTTGAATTGCAATCTGTTAGCTGAGCTCCCAAAATAGAAATTAAAAATGTGATATTTGTGGTTTGCAGATTTTGGGGGCATGTGGGGAAGGGAGAAAGAAAGGAGGTAAATGGTAGTCTGTGGAGAAGAGACTCCTTTCTAGCCTCTTTGTCACTTATTGATACTGAGGAAAAATCCATACAGCAAGTGATGTGGTGAGGATGGAGGTTTCTTCTGAACATTCTCTCCAATCATCCAATGTTTACTGAGTGCCTACTATGATCTTGGAAAAACCAAGTAAGCATAATTGCATTGGTGAAGGGAAGCTTACATACTCAGAGAGAAAATGGTGATGTCATATGGTTAACATAGCTAAATAAAAAGTGATGCCCTATTTGAGTCTACTTGAAAGAGTTCTATTTGTGATGAATGCTAAACAAAGACAATTCTGAACAGGCCAGTTTAGGGCTACTGGCAGCTGTGCCCAGCATTTACCATGCATCTAGTCAGCCAGATATGGGGAATATACTGAAATGTTTCAGATATGTTGTCAGCATATACTGAAATGTTGTCAGCATACGTGGGCCTCTATACCAAGCTCTAATCCATGATATTTCATCAGTGGCTGTCAGATGGAAAAGGTTGTATGCAAGGTCCCGAAGATGGAGCTCTTCCAAGTATGCCCATGGAGAGGGGAGGGATGACTGCATAAGAAATGACCATGGTCCTACTCAGCCACGGGAGGTTTGCAGCTGAGCTGCATACTTTATCCATTTATTTAACTTTCACTGACCTTATTATATGAAAACCCCTTGGTGAGGCACTAAAAATTCAGAGATGGATAAGACATGCTACTGATCTTCACCCTTGCAGAACTTGCAGGTGTACCTGGGAGGGACAGTCACTTAAGCACATCATTGCAAAGCAAGATATTAGAAATTCAAAGTCCAGTGACAGTAAGAGTGGGGGAAAAGGCACAAAGACAAGAGACACTAGGGAAATCAACTGTCCGAGTATGTTGATGATTTGACTCTGTGAAGAAACAAATGAATCCAGTTCTGCCTTATTCACCATTGAAACTTGAGCATCTTTCAAAAACAGAAGTTAGATAGAGAAATGATTATACCACTGCCCTTCTCCCTGTAATGCATTCATTCATTCATCTGGCTTATTCTGTGCCAAACACTATGCAAGGTAATTGTGATATAAAATTAAATGAGATATGGTCTATGCTCTTGAATAGCTCACAGTATAATGGGGGGAGGCAAGTGAACAAATACGGATCACTAAAACAGCTTTGTCAATGATGTAATGAAGGACTAATTCTGGAGATGATCTAACAGATGAAAAGATATTAATGCTCTAAATTCGGGCAGTAATGCTAAGGATGAGTATAAGGGTAAGAGGAAAAAGGCATGGTTTGGAGTGGTTTTAGAGAATGGTGAGAAGGAAAAATAAGTTGATGTTTGAAAGAATCCTAGGTTTCTAGCTTTACCGACTGGATGCTGTCATTGTATAGAGAGAAATAATTCAAAAGGAAAAAACAGTTTTGGGAAATGAGATTTAAGAGAAAATATCAAGGGTTTAATTTTAGAATTAAGTTTGATTTTTTTGTGGATATCTAGGCATGATTGCCTAATAAGCATTTAGGTACTTGTGTCTGCTACTTATATAAAACATTTGAGCAAGGCATAATGATTCAGGAATCTTTAACTTGTAATCCTCAAGGCTGTAGGAATAAATGAGATAACCCAATGAGATTATTTAGCATGTTGCTGAGGAAAGAGAAATACGTAAGGGTTGAGTAAAAGAAAAGGAAAAAGCAGTGGAGGATACTAAGACAATCTTCATATTTTTTAAAATGCTTTCATTCTGAAGGAAGAATTGGATAATAGTTACAAGGATCCAGTGATTCTCTGCAACTTGAGAATCAGAATGCTGTTTGTGTGTGGTTCATGGCTTAGTTTACACCCGATGACTTCATTCTTACTTCATAGATCTGTCATGATTGCCTCTGATTCCAAGTATGAATATTATAGCTCAGAGACTGGTTGAACCCAGAAACTAGCCCTGAGAATTTTCCTGCTGGAGTTTTTTTTTCTCTGATATAAATTTGTTTCCCTTTAGAAAGTAAATACCAAAATGTGATGATGAAAAGAAGAAATCATGATTGTGATGGGGTGGGTAGAAGGTTGCAAGCATAAATGGCTTGGCATACAGATGAAGTGGTTTTGTGGTGAGGAACAAAACTGGAGCTTTCTTGTCATATGAGTTAGGATATAAGCCATGTATGAGTGTGTGTGTGTGTGTGTGTGTGTGTGTGTGTGTGTGTGTGCACGTGCATGCACAGAAACACGTGTGCATTCACTCATGTTTGGTGCACATTTGCAAAGCTTGTTTCTCTTCTTTTGAATATTAGTTGAAGATTTTCCCCATTCTTTATGGATGGTTGACAGCCTGGCAGCAATCTGGACATCTGGAAAAAGTACTTTAATCATCGAAAGACTGAGTTACACAGGTTTTAGTTGCAAAACCCCTAGTAAACATGTAAACAGTCAGAAAGGAAAGAATCACTTCATGCATTACCATCATCTTTCTGAATAATTGATTTCCCTTTAGCAAACTTGGGCCTTACCCAAGTTAAATTTTTTACATTGAAATTTCAGTAGAACACAATTATGTTCAGAAAATGCTGTTGGTTAAGACAAATTGTCCAAATGCAATTGTTTTAACCTATTAAGGTTTAATTTACACAGAATTAAATGTTCACTATTTAAGCATTCAGTTCTGTATTAAAACTTGAATATATCTGCCAGGTACAGTGGCACACACCTCTAATCCCAGCAGTTTGGGAGGCTGAGGTAGGAGGATTCAAGTTCAAAACCAGCTCAAAGCCAGCCTCGACAACTTATTGAGAACCTAAGCAACTTAGTAAAACCCTATCTCTAAATTATATATATATATATAAAACCACTGAGTTTTCATCCCTGGTTAAAAAAAAAAAAGAATTGAATATACCAAAATTGGAGTCAAGTTTATCAGCTACTCTCATTTTTTTGAGAACTTTCCCACAGGGCTCCTGGGACCATTCTTCACCAGTTAAGGAATTTCTGCTGGTGAATCAATTATCTAAAAAAATAGGTTAGGATGTGCCTCTTACTTGGCCCACCATCTTCTCTGTTTGCCTGAACTACTTAAACTGGATGGGCTCAGTCATTTTGCCTCTTCATTCTGCCCACAACAGCTAGAATGCTTCTTTATAAATTGTGTATGTGGCTTGCATTATATTTCTATCACATTATATGCTTCAATATAATATAGTATTGTATTACTTGCTTTTCTCTTTTGTAGCACCTTGGGTTTTTTTTTCATAGTATTTAAGGCAATCTATAATTATATCCTATATGCTTTATCTTTGTATCTAGATACATCTAGCATAGTGTCTGTCACACTGGAGTTTAAAATGATTATTTGACAATTGAAAACACTAATTCAATAATTATTTCATTAACAAATTAATCTCCTGACATTGACTTTTGCCCTCTGCCAATCTAGTCACACTCTTATGTTTAGAATGGTCTTTGAAAAACATTTAGTTGATCTTGTAACTTATCTTGCCCCAAACTCCGCAGTATCTATATATTTGAATAAAGTTCAATTTTTAAATGTGACTTTCTTTTCAGGCTAGATTAAATTGCACTGTGATCACAATCTAACCCCTAATATCAACAATGATTTTTTACTGACCACTGTAATTTTCTGATGTAGGTGGGGGAAAAATGAAAGGGGACTGCTTCATACAGTTATGCAGGGGCCAGGCAGCCAAAGGCACCATTTTGTAGTGTAACCATCTACAGTTTACATATGTTATATTTCAGAATGCACCTGTTCTTCATAAATTCTTCTCTACTGGTAACCTTTATCAACTCCTGAGAGAACTAAGCCCTAAGGCTGTAAGGCAACTGTTGTATATAACATACTCACTTCTTTGCTATGCATCTACAATGCTATTCAGCATGTACCATCCTTGGAAGAATTGAAAAATAGACATACAAATAATTTTCTGGGTCTTGTGGTTCAGGTGAGGAATCTTGATTGAGAAAGACTGCAAGTCTAGGAGAGTGTGCAGCCTATGTAGGTCATGGATTGATGTCTCCTTTTAAAGTAAAGGAAACTATGACTGTTAGGTCTAGAAAAGATCTTACAGATTATCTAATTAAATGGATCTCAACTCTCAGGGCACTTCAGGATCACTTGAAGAGTTTGTTCATTCACATTCTGATTCATTAGTTTGGCAGAGGAACCATGAATATGTATTTTTAAACAGTCCTCCCAAGTGATTTTTATGTAGCCATTTAATTGATGCTTGAGGCCTACCAGCAAGCATTTAAATATCACTTTTCTAGTCTAAACATTTCATTTTCACATTTGGAGTAGTCTTTGTCTCCTAGATGCAGAACACAATTCAGAGGAAGAAGTTTTGTGATCCAATGTCCAAGTCTATCTCCTGCAAAGCATACACTCTTACCCTTGAGTTATAAAGCCAATTCTTCCTGGGATCAGATTGAATCATAGCAATGCTAGATGCTTTCCAGGTTCTTCTTGAGTTATAATATTCTGGGAAATGTCACTTTTTAAGTGAGAATTTCCATCCTAAGTGTGGAAAACCAGTGGGGCAATTGCTCTTAGGAATTATCTCTTAAAAATATGTAAGAACAGGGATAAAGCTGGCTGCAATAGAAAACACTGTGATTATGTTTGTTTCTAATGTCAAATGAACCAGAGTCATAGCAAATTGACAGAGACCATTCAGAAGTTTACTAAAACAGTTTATGCCTGTGCTCATCTTCCCAATCAGATAAAAGTTAGCTGTAAAATCCAAGGTTTTAAGGTTACATTCCTTGACTTGACATAGGGCTCCCTCCCTCACCCCCTCAAGGTTATGTATTTTAAAACATGTCTAGTTCAGAACCTTATCCATGATCTGAACTTCCTTGGGCTATTGCCACATAATCTATCCATGTTTATGGATAACCTTCTAGGTTACATAGATGACAGTTCAGTGGAGATAAACTTATGTGTTTGGTTCATTTTCCCTAACTCCACTCTGTTTCACTAGTAGTTGGAGGAGAAATGTCGTTCCCTGTACATGGAAGTAAAAAAAGCATTTCCAACATAGGTCCAATGGGCAATTTCTTCTTCCAGTCCCAGCAAACCATAGCATAGAAGAGATCTATATGTGTCTGTTGCAAATTCTTTTTCCTTCAAGTTTTCCAGAACTAGAATTGAAGATGTATATGTTAATAAACTTATAAAACACATTTTACATATTTTGTAGACCAACATTTCCCAAATTATATTTTGAGGTACACTAGTACCACAGACACTGAGAAAAATGGATTCCATTATTTAAAAAAAAACTTTGCTAAAGCTGCATATTTTAAATTTCATCTTGGGGATTTACTTTCGTTTACTCTTATTAAAAGCTCTAAGAAGTCCTTTTGTTATGAAACTCACTTATCTTTGTTCGACCCATCATGTCACAATCATGTAAGCACAGCACATTTCCTTGAAGGAACACCTTTTGATATCCTGTGGATCACCATTTAGAAATGCTTTCAAAAGCAGAGATGTAATGAAAGGGCCTCTGGATGTCATCCAATGCAAAAGAATACCTGAATTTAGGGTTTATTTGCATTGTATACATAAAACCATTTCTGTCATTACACAGGTCAGAAAGGAAAAACAAACCTTTCATTTTTTGGAAGGGTTGCATAATTATACAGTAATGAACATTGACATTTCTAACACTTTCTTCTCAATGTATTTTTTGAAGTAGTATGGAATAATTTTTACTAGAGTATTGCATTAGAGGTCCAAAGTCTTAGTTTTCCCACAATTTCTGCCACCAACTAGTGCCCTTAAAATGATTGATAAACTTTCCTAAATATCAGTTTTTCCACTCATAAAATAAAACTAACAATGACTATTTTTTCCACATATTGATATGGGGTTCAAACAATGAAATATACAGGTTAATTATTTCCTGGCATGGTGGAAGGGCACAAATGACAGTGGGAAAGGACTAATAAAGTGGGGGCTAGGATCAGGAGAGAACTAGCACCATTCCAGGGTCTCCAATGATGTGCATAAAGCACTATGTCATTATTGCTCCCAAAGGATTGGAAAATAAAAAAAACAGGACTCGAAGGCTAAGGCAGGGGGGTCATGAGTTCAAAGCTAGCCTCAGCAACTTACTGAGACCCTGTCTCAAAGGAAAAACTTTTTAAAAAAGGGCTGGGGATATGGCTCAGTGCTTGAGCACCCCCAAGTTCAATAGTTGAATATGTGGTACCCCCCAAGAAACAAAAAACAAAAACCTGAGAAAAAGCTTCATTTAGAAACCAAATTTCGCCAATATCTCCCATTCCTCTCCACCCACCATTTGGACAGATCAGAAAGCTTAGAGCTAAGGGCAGCTAGAGCATAGGTAAAGGAAGCACATGTTTCATATCTCAACTCAGACCTTCACCCGCCCACATTATCCTTCAATCCTTATCTCAAGAAACAATGATGAGCAGGCTCAGCATCTATTTACAGGTACTTTGCTTTCCTCTCATCATCTTTCTCAGGTTAATATTCCACATTTACCTCTTGCTTGAATTCCTTTATTATTCACACAGCATATTTTGGAAGCTAATTCCCCTTCTCATCCAAACTCTCATTGTTCAAGTGAAAACTTGCAAAGAAAGTCGTAGAGATTTCTTTCCTCTCAGGTATCTGGTAAAGATAAATGTCTGTACTGACTAAACCATGAGACTCACTCAGGCTGCCAATTCTTTTGAGTTCCTGACCTATGGCCCTTAGTTGAAATTTTGGTCTCTGTATCCTTGATACTGTTTCCATTATGTGTTCTTGGTAACAGGACAAGAACATCTAAGATGTTTCTAAAATAATCCCCTTTCCTGCTGCCTTGTAATGATCAGCACTGTAATATAATATTTGCTCTGACTTGTATTTTCAAAATGTTATTCAGCACACATAGGATTTAGCCTTGCTAGACATGAGCCCACAGGCTGTTTATCCTACTGTACCAATTGTCTATCATATGTATAATAAGGTATTCCAAATGTTAGTGGCTTACAACATTACATGATCATCACTGTATGGTATTGAGGGGTCAGAAATCTGTGAATAGAATAGCTTTGTTTGTTGGCTCATACATTCCTCACAAATCTGCAAAGAAGGTGAGAGCAGGCCAGGGCCACAGTCACCTCCAGGCTTTCAGGGACAGATTGCTCTTCCAAACTTTCTCAGTGATTGTTGGCAGGATTCAGCTCCTTGATATCCATAGGAGTGAAGGCCTCAGTTCCTCACTGACTGTTGGGCAGAGGATGCCCTCTGTTCTTTGCCACATGGAAACTCTCCATAGAACAGTTCACAGCAGGGAGACTGCTTTCATCAATGTGAGCAAGTAAAAGGAAGCAAAAGAAATGAAGTAGATAGAAAAAAGGGAAATTACAATCTTTCATAAACAAATCTCAGAAATGATACCCCTCCCTTTTTTTCTGTTTTCTGTTAGAAGCAAATCACTAGATCCAGGTCACAGACATGGGGAGTAACTATGTAAGGGGATGGAATGTACACAAGCATGTGAATATTGGAAGACAGAGATCACTGGAGAGGTTGTGGGATCTTAGATGGTTACTTACCATAATTGTCTTATACTGGGCAAGTAGCAAATTCTGGGTTTGTGCTCCAAATCTCAAGAGTAGTTTAGTCTCACTGTCTCTTAGGACTTCTTATTTCTTTTAACCTTTTCTACCCAAATTTTATCCTCTGGTTTTTACTTCCTTTGTGGGATTCTTTATGCCTACTTTTGATTACTTGCTCATGGAACATGTCTTACTCTCTTCACTTCTTTTGCCACCTTTTAATACTTCATCCCTGTGTGACTTTTGACTATTATTTTTTAAAATAAGTCAGATTCCTCATACTGTTGTTTAAAAATAAGAAGACATGGAATATAAAGTTTCTTCCATAGTTTCTACTCCTTTTTTCTTGATTACAAAGGAAGCATGGATTGTCAGTCATCTCACTGATAGTTTTACATCATTGTAGTGAGCCGTTTCTGCGGGCTGCGGTCGCCATTACAAGATGGCGCTGGCTCGACTGTGGTTTGTGACAAACAACTCCTTAATTGGGAGAGTTGGTGCGTGGTTTTCTAACACCCTATGAGAAAGCTCCACGTGGCAGCTTCGCATTGGGGCTTGAGATGCTTTATTAAGGCTGGTAGGAGCATTCGGGGAGGAAGATGAGGAAGATGAAGAAGAAGAAGATGAAGAAGAGAGTAGAGTGTAAGAGATCTCGAGAACCAGAATAAACGACTGGAAGAAGATTCCCGGTGTTGCGTCTTCCTTGCGGGCAAGGGGGACGCGACAAATGGTGCCGAGACCCGGGAAAATCAGAACTTTCAGTCGTCAGGAGTGGTGCACCCCTCGTCCCTGAGTGGACCCCTCGTCCGTGAGTGGACCCCTCGTCCGTGAGTGGACCCCTCGTCCCTGAGTGGACCCCTCGTCCCTGAGCGGACCCCTCGTCCGTGAGCGGACCCCTCGTCCCTGAGCGGACCCCTCGTCCGTGAGCGGACCCCTCGTCCGTGAGCGGACCCCTCGTCCCTGAGTGGACCCCTCGTCCGTGAGCGGACCCCTCGTCCCTGAGCGGACCCCTCGTCCCTGAGCGGACCCCTCGTCCCTGAGCGGAGCGGACTCTTCGTCCCCGAGAGCGGGACCCCGTAGGCCTCATATTTTATTGCAGCTGCTATGTGTGCTTTCACTTTTGTTTTCTGTGTTCTTTTTTTGTCGTTTGTGTCTTTCGTTTTCTGTGTTCCTTCTGTTGCTGTGCCATGGGTGCCGCAGCAGCAGATTAATTATGACCCTGGGATCTATGCCCAGGGACGCCCACTGCAGCCGGGAAAAGGGAACAGGAGCCCGCCCCGGCCCGGAAGCCGGAGTGTGCGGGGATGGTCCAGAAACAGAGCAGGCTGCTGCCGCAGTAAGAGCTTGGCCAGGCGGGGAAAAATGCAAACAAAATCAGGCAAGGTGCGGTCGGCTAGGAAATCTTGGGGAACTTTTGCCCTGAGGGTGAGCGACGGACTCCGTGTTGCTTGCATCACCATGGTAACCATGGGCTGCCTGGCGGAAGAGCGACTTCCTGGTCCCACCTCCCACACTCTTGGGGGCTACCGATTGGTTCTTCCACAGTCACTCAGACAGGACTTCTAGTCCCGCCTTCCAGCCACTAACCTGTACTGCTGCGTTTCAGATTTCTACCGGAGCTACTCAGAAACTGTATTTTTAAAAATGTCTACCTGTAAATGCTAACGGAAGATATCTTTTTCAGACAAAATTTGATTCCACAGGTTTCTATGTTAAACTCATAAGATGATAAATTGAAGACCTTGGCGGAGTCTGTGCGCACTTATGGAGTGGATGCCGCCTTCACACTAACTCAGGTGGAAAGCATTTTTAATCAATCTCAAGTTAATCTCACAGGAGTTTCTTGTTTTGGCTTCGGGAACGCTCATTGTATTAGCCTTAAGACCAAGAATTTGATTAACTGGAAGGACCCATTGCGGTCCAGTCAGGTCTCAGGGAGCATTCTCAGTGCTGTATTGAGCTAAGTAGCCTCAGGGGAACAATCAGGCTCAGGAACCCCCGTAAATAGCTCTGCTTTAAACATAACTACCTTGGCTATTATCTCCGAAGTACTAATCCCAGTGCCTCCTTCTTCTAATAGTCTTTATAATGCCACTCATTTTAAGGCCTCTCCTTACTGTACCCCTAATCTTGGTTTCCCCCCAACATTTACGCCTTGTCAGGATCATTCTTGGGAGAAACGTCAAGTTGCTAAAGGTTTCTCCCTTTCCCCCTCTCTTAAGAGGTATGTTTATGACTTTGACAACAGTGCCAACTCCTCTCTTTCCAGGAACTTAAGCCTCTGTATGATCTCCTCCAAGGAGACCCTTCCCCCAGCTCAGCCAGGAATCCCACACCTGAGGCTCTACAATCATTAAGACTAATAGAGAAGGCCCTACAAGACACGCAGGTTACCCAGATAAACTATTCTATACCCCTATCATTTATAATCCTGCCATCAAAATTAACTCCTACTACAGTGTTTTGACAAATAGGTCCCATCTATTGGGTCCATTTACCTGCTTCTAACTCTCGGGTAATAACTCCCTTTTATGAACTGGTGATGAATCTGATCTGGAAGGCCAAATATTTGGGTGATGCACTGTTTGGAAAGACTTTTGACATTCTCATTCAACCTTATACCCAGGATATGATTTTAAATTTCCAACAAGAACATGATCTTTGGTGTCTCTTCCCTTGTAATTTCAAAGGTCAAATTGATAATCACTCTCCCCGACATAAACTTCTAGAAGACCTTAAAAAATGTCCTATTATTTCTCCTAAAATTATTAAAGGGGAATCTATCCCGGGAGCTCAGACTGTTTATACAGACGGAGCAAGAGGGGGGTTTGTTGTTGTTTTTGATGGATCTCAAGTAATTCGACACCCTGTTCCTAGACTGTCTGCCCAAATATCAGAAGTTGAGGCTCTAATTATGGCCCTTAAACTATACAATTCCATCCCACTTAATGTGTATACTGATAGTCTCTATGTTGCTAATTTAGCCTCAGTTATTGAAGCAACCCCTTATATTGGCAGACAATTTACTATCATGGAACAATTACAAACGGATCAACTCCTTAGCTCCATGCTAAATTCCATCTAAATGCACAATCCTTACGCTTCTGTGCGGGGTGCTCACGTGATCAGACTCTACAAATTGTTTTCTTATGCCCAGTGTGTGCTCCATTCATTCATTCCCCTAGTCTAAGTGTTAATCCTAGAGGCTTACACACCAATGATGTCTGGCAAACTGATGTTACCCACTTCTGGCAAACAATAGAGGGAGAATCAGATATTACTATTCAGTTTACTTCCAATGGAAAACAGCAGCCAGATTGGACTTAAGGATATCTCTGGGGGCTGCGTATTTACACCCCCGGACAGTACAATCCTGGCCTGCTTTTTCGGCTTAAATTGACCACAGAACAGCCTACTGGAAGTTTAATAGGACCCAATCAGGTGCTCGGAGATCAAAAGGCCCCATCTGGACCCAAACAGCCTATAGCCCCAGCAGTAATATCTTCCCCCAGCGGTCAAACAATAACTGTGGGCTATCAAACCTTTGATTGTGCCCCTGGGCCCATACACCCTGGAACTGGAGATCGTCTTTTTGATTTGATCCAAGGAGCCTTTTTCGCTCTCAATGCCACTAGTCCTAACAGGACCCAAGATTGCTGGCTATGCTTGACCTCCAGGCCGCCCTATTATGAAGGGGTAGCAATACTGTCTAAATTATCCTCTAATACCACTATAGATCTTAAATGTTATTCTCTACCCAGCTATAAGATTTAACAGCCATGGCCAAGTCAATTACTGCTTTGGAAAAGTCCCTCACCTCCCTCTCAGAAGTTGTGTTACAAAATAAGAGGGGACTAGATTTATTATTCCTAAGGGAAGGAGGACTATGTGTAGCCTTAAAGGAACAGTGTTGTTTTTATGTAGATCATACTGGGGTAATCCGTGAAACTATGGAAAAGGTCACGGAAAGATTGGCTAAAAGACAAAAGGAGTTTGAAGCACAACAAGGATGGTTTGAACAGTGGTTTAAAAATACCCCATGGTTAACTCCTTTGATATCCACTGTAATGGGACCGCTTTTCGGTCTCCTCCTTATAGCTGCTGTAGGCCCCTGCCTAGGTAAGAGAATGACACAATTTATTGAAGACCAAATTAACATTCTGACTTCTAAGCCAATACAGATCCATTATCAACGCCTGCAGACCAAGGATGATCTTGCTGAAGTTTGTCTCCGACCAATTCGAAGATGATTTTTCTACAATGATCCCTGCTTCATGCCTTCCTCCTTTTGCCCCCTTTTTCTTCTTTATTTTTACTCTATGCCTTGTTGAACCGGAACCAATTAAAGACCCAATAATGACTGGCTGAATAGATACCACTGAACGCCTTGGCAACAACAAGCTGATCTTGTAGTACCCAGAGACGGGCAACTTTCACGCTTGCACTGCAACCTAAGACAGGGGAATGGGGCCTCCCCAAAGACGGGTAAGCAGTGTAGGGGCAGTGAACGACCTAAGACAGGGGCTACTTGATTCCCTTTGACGTGCAACAAACAAAAGGGGGGGAACTGCTGGCACGGATTCCCCCCGGCCCCCAGGGCTTGGATCCAGCCCTGATTTTTGTGCATGTCAAAGAGGCCAGCTCACAAGACCTTGAAGGAGCTCACAAGGCCTTGAAAGATTTGTGGTGTCTGTTTTCATATTCAGCCAATAACGGTCATGTGGGAACGTCCTGACCTGTTTGGGTCTGATAAGGTTCCTGGTTGAAGGCTTAGTATGAGTAATGGCATTTCACCTCAAGTCTGGCTTGCACAGATTACCCGTGCCTTTCTTTTAGGGTGTTACCAACTTGTTTGTCGTTATATTTCTATACAGCCACAGTTCAGCCTCAGCTATCCCCCTTCGTCCATCACGATACAGGATGCGAGGCAAGGCACTGCACTTGAGTGATCCTTGAAGTGGACCTCAAGGAGAGCATGTCCTATTGCATGCGGGTTAGACGCGTCCACGCCCCGTCCCACGAGAAAAGCGTCGGCTGATATGGTCTCAGATCTGGGGAAGGGCCCTCCTTGGGGCTGAGCCATACTATGCAGCCACTTCTGCACAGTGGGATAGGACCTCTACTCTCGCCTGTATTGTTTTTAGAAAACAAAAGGGGGAACTGTAGTGAGCCGTTTCTGCGGGCTGCGGTCGCCATTACAAGATGGCGCTGGCTCGACTGTGGTTTGTGACAAACAACTCCTTAATTGGGAGAGTTGGTGCGTGGTTTTCTAACACCCTATGAGAAAGCTCCACGTGGCAGCTTCGCATTGGGGCTTGAGATGCTTTATTAAGGCTGGTAGGAGCATTCGGGGAGGAAGATGAGGAAGATGAAGAAGAAGAAGATGAAGAAGAGAGTAGAGTGTAAGAGATCTCGAGAACCAGAATAAACGACTGGAAGAAGATTCCCGGTGTTGCGTCTTCCTTGCGGGCAAGGGGGACGCGACACATCATTATATCAACTTTTCAACTTTCTGTACCAGAGGTAGATACAATTTCTATTCTTTAATCACAACAGACTTGTTGTTCCGCCAGGAAATAAAAAACAATCCCCAAAGGTAGCGTCTTATTTGACATGAGATGGGAAGAGCTTTGTATTTAATGAAGCAGAATTAAACCAGTAGAGGAATCATCTCCAACATAACCTCTAAACTGTGAGATTAGTTTTCTATTCACCATAAATTAGGCAACCAAAAATATTTATATGCTATCATAGTGGGTTCAACATTATTCTACGTTCTTGGAGTATCAGGAAGAGAAAACTTGAAAATGATGGTCACCATCAAAAATCTAATGATCTGTGTTTCCCTCATGTAGAACTTATTTGGATTAAGACCAGATACCAGACATGAATTTCAAGAACATCATGGAGATCTATAGAAGTGTGCCTTAAAATATTGATAAAATTTTATAAGAATAGGAGAAAAGAGGAGAGAATAACATGAATACAGGAGTGAAACCAAGCAAATGGTCAGATGACATTGTCCTTTTCATTTTGTCTTCACTAATATCTTCCCATTTAAAAGAAATCTACTCAATGATGGGTCACGAGTGGCTTAAATTTTCCCAGATTCTTACTGGTAGAGAAAGACCACTTTCAGCGCAAATACTGGCCAAATATGCACAGCCCTTTGTGTTAGGCTTGACTCTGAGAGTCCCAACCAATAAAGTCTGGCCACTTATCCCTAACAACAAATAAAAAAGGTAATGGGTAAAAGCAGGAAAGAAACTTTAGTCAATATAGCCATGTGAGGAAGGAAAAGTGAAATAAAGCATCTCAGCCCTTAATTCAGGAAACTGATATGAACTTCAGTGTTAAATACAGGAGAAAATTGGTGTTGGGGTTGTGGCTCAGTGACAGAGTAGTGCTTGCCTAGAATGTGTGAGGCACTGGGTTTGATTCTCAACACCAAATTAAAAAAACAAATAAATAAAATATGCAACAAAATGAAATTAAACCCCTATCTCTCAAACTCAACTCAAAGTGGATCAAGGACCTAGGAATTAAACCAGAGACTCTGCATTTAATAGAAGAAAAAGTAAGCCATGATCTTCATCATGTGAGATTAAGCCCCAACTTCCTTAATAAGACTCCTATAGCACAAGATTTAAAATCAAGAATTGATAAATGGGATGGATTCAAACTAAAAAGTTGTTTTTTTTTTATCAGCAAAAGAAACAATCTGTGAGGTGAATAGAGAGCCTACATCCTGGGAGCAAATTTTTACCCCTCACACATCAGATAGACCACAAATCTCTAGGGTATATAAAGAACTCAAAAAGCTAAGCATCAGAAAAAAAATAACCCAGTCAATAAATGGGACAAGAACCTGAACAGACACTTCTCAGAAGATGATGTACAATCAATCAAAAAAATATGAAAAAATGCTCATCATCTCTAGCAATCAGAGAAATGCAAATCAAAACTACTCTAAGATGTCATCTCACTCCAGTCAGAATGGCAGCTATTATGAAGATAAACAACAATAAGTGTTGGTGAGGATGTGGGGAAAAAGGCACACTCATACATTGCTGGTGGGACTGCAAATTGGTGCTGCCAATATTGAAAGCAGTATGGAGATTTCTTGGAAAACTGGGAATGGAACCACTATTTGACCCAGCTATTCCTCTCCTCAGACTATACCCAAAGGACTTAAAAACAGCATACTACAGAGACACAGCCACAACAATGTTTATAGCAGCACAATTCACAATAGCTAAACTATGGAGCCAACCTAGATGCCCTTCAGTAGATGAGAGTGGATTTAAAAAATGTGGCATATATACATAATGGAATTTTACTCAGCAATAAAAGAGAATAAAATCATTGCATTTGCAGGTAAATGGATGCAGTTGGAGAAGATAAGTGAAGTGTTTTTTTTTTTTTTTTTGGGGGGGGGGATTGGCTAAGTGAAGCTAGCCAATCCCAAAAAACCAAATGCCAAATGTTTTCTCTGATATAAGGAGGCTGATTCATAGTGGGGTAGTGTGGGGGTGCATGGGAGGAACAGAGGAACTCTAGATAGGGAAGATGGGTGGGAGGGGAAGGGAGGGGGAAGCGGGTTAGCAAGGATGGTGGAATGTGATGGACATCATTATCCAAAGTACATGTATGAAGACACAAATTGTTGTCAACATACTTAATATACAACCAGAGATATGAAAAATTGTGCTCTGTATGTGTAATAAGAATTGTAATGCATTCTGCTGCCATTTATTTTTTAAAAATCAATTTAAAAATAAATAAAATAAAGGTATTGTGTTAATCTATAATTAAACATTTTTTTTAAAAATAGAAGAGAAAATTGGATAGTGGTGAAAGGTATGTATAACTAAACAATTTTGGTCAAACTGTGGTCTGGTTGATCATTATCTCAGTTCTGGTTCTGCGAGGTGGCTCCATAGAAGTCCTTATTGCTTGCAGGGCATAATCTCCATTTGCAGCATGTTTATTTGTTAGATCCATGGTCCTGAAAAGGGGCGGTTTGGCTTCCTTGAGACAACTGCTTCTGTTTAGGAGGTCAGCCTCTGTTCTTATCATGGGGTAATTGTTCCTACTTAGAAATGATGTCATCATGGGGTGATCTGTCTGCAAGACTCTGCTGTACTTGGAATCCAAGGTGACTGCAGTTTTAGACCAATGACTGGAGATTTCTAGGTGCCAATCCAGGGGTCTGGCAGTTGAATGTCCCTTAAATATTGACAATACCTTAGTTATTGAAGGGGGATGAAATAGATTAGGTAAATTTAGGGCTAATAAAACATGTGTTACCAATTTTTTTAAAAAAAATACATTTTAGTTGTAGATGGACACTATACATTTATTTTGTTTATTTATTTTTATGAGGTGCTGAGGATTGAACCCAGTGCCTCACACATGCTAGGCATGCATTCTACCACTGAACTAAAACTGCAGCCAATGTCTTACCAGTTTTTAGATGAACACTACTTAAATGATTAATATGCCTACCTTCAGAGCTGAACAGGAATCTGAAAACAGATAAAAAATGCAAACAGGGTTGCCAAGCTCTATCTTCCTTTTAGTTACCTATTGAGCATCTTCAGGCCCAAATGAAGAGTCAGTGCTTTTAGCAAAAACAGCCTCTAATTCTCTGTTACAAACCCATTTTTATGTTCTTTTGTTGCCATTTTCTCTAGTCTATAACCGCTTTGGATTCAATTGCTGATCGTTGGTCCAGATTTGAAAGTTGTCCCACACTTCCTCATCTGTTGCCCATCATTCTATATTTAGTTGTACTTTTCCTTTGTAAACATTCATAAGATGCTTAATCTAAACCAGACCTTATGCTAAGTACTATAAGTGAATAAAGATGAGTAAGGCGTGCCCCCTACCCTTAAGGAGTTTACAGTCCAGAGGGGTTTGGGAACAGATAAGGCAACAACAATAGCTCTTATACAAAATAAACTAAACAGTGTCATCAGGTATGCTAAATCAATACTGTGAGGAATATTCCTTAGTTGTATATGTGGTATTTGCTTTTCAACTATGCATTTTGTAGATCTCAATTCTGCTACATGTTTTGAAATTAAAAAGTGTGTGTGTTTGTATCTATCTGTATGTAAGTATTTTCTCTGTCTAGTTATTACGTGGCCTCTATTCTCTCCTATTAATGAATCTTTGGAATGCCTACAATGTCACTACATCGTGAGCTGATGCCATGGACTCTGATCCATTCTCCAAAGGGTTTTCATGGTCCTTAGGCTGAAGGTGGGGTAATAGC
Organism: Spermophilus citellus; assembly: GCF_964194105.1. NCBI lineage: Eukaryota > Metazoa > Chordata > Mammalia > Rodentia > Sciuridae > Spermophilus > Spermophilus citellus. The sequence goes on along the minus strand of NC_138190.1, from coordinate 110,514,766 downwards.
TAAGAGAAGGCTTTTTTTGTTGGCCAGGAAGCATCCCATTGACACCACACCTTAGACTGGTGTTCAGCACAATTGGTGGGAAGCAGCAATTAAATTGAATCTTGGCACCAGTGTTCTGTCAAGCCTTCCCATGAAAAGAAGTTCCTTTCATCCTTGCAGAACTGAGAATTGAAGTCTCATCAGAATAAGTAGTTTCTTAATCCATCAAAAAGTAAACTCTTCTCTGCTGACATCTGGGTCAAAATAAAAATGTGATAAGTCAGTCAGGAGGATGCAGAGTCTAGCTGTGCTGGCCTGATAACAGTGCCATACAATAGATGTTGTGTGGCTCTGGAAAACAAGACCTGTAAATAGAGCTCACACTTGACATAATGACAATAAAAAAAATTAGAATATATCCCTGTCAGGAAAATGGACCCAGCTCTCTATACATACAGTCGACTTAAGCTAGTAAACATTACTGCACACTAGTGTATACTGAGACCCTGGCGATAACCATGATGAAAGGGAATGGCTGTAGGGTTGCAGGGGTTATGGAAATGCCTGCTCTTTGTATAATTGGAGATACGGGATATGAGTGGTCAAAGATTGGCTGGGTTATAGTGAAGAAAACTATTACCTGGTAAGTCAGAGTAGAGGTAACAGATACGTTTTATAATAACCTCAAGCTTTGTGATAATGGCTCTCAAAATGGGTACAGGGGATTGGTATTGGAAATATATTAGATGTTTTCTGAAAAAAAATGCTCACTCCTGAACCTGTCTTTTATACTTATATAAGTAAAGCCTTGTAATGTAAATTTTGGGAAAAAGTCTCTTTTCCATCTATTGAGAACTATTGCTCTAGGAAAAATCCAGATCATGGGGCTAATTTAAAGAATCCTGCTTGGGTAACCTGAAGTCACCTACTTTTATCTCTTGCCTTTCCCTGATTCTGCTTTGGGTTTTGTGATCTAGGCACTTTGTTTTTTGTTTTTTTTTTCTCTGCAACTAAGACCTCACTTCACATTCCCCTTCCAATAAATGGATCTGTATCCAGTTTCCCTGACACAAGTTCTTGGACAGATAGCTGGTCTAGAGCTCAAGTCCCTCTAAAGGATCAGTTCTCTAACTTCAGAGCACATTTAAATCAGGTGTACTCTGCAGATAAAATATAAGACACTCAGTTACATTTGAATTTCAGGTAAACAACATATAAGGTCTAGTATGAATATAGTAGGTCACATGTAATATTGGGAACATACTTGTAATGAACTTATTTGAATGTCAAATTTAATTGGACAGCTTTGTATTTTTATTTTCTAAATCTGGCAACCCAACTTAGGCATTTTTGAAAATGCAGATTCCTGGCTTCCACCTTCAGAATTCTGATTTGGCATGTCTGGGTACACTGAGACATTAGCTAAAGAATATACTTTATAAAACCCTTATTCAACATTAGAAACCTGTTTTCAGCTCCTGCTCCTTGATACTTATAAAGCCTGAAGTCCTTCCATAAAATCATAGTCCTGAATGTGTGCCCTCTTTTATTGCAGATAACCCAGATTCCCAGCCTTTGTCTATCTATGCAGGGAAGCCAATCAGTACAGAATGGTTGTTTCCCAAAGCCCTTAGCTCCAAGGAGTATAGCAAAACTGTGTGAATGATTTTGTTTTGTTTTTTAGGTAATGGGGACTGAATCCAGAGGTGCTTAACCACTGAGCCACATACCCAGCCCTTTTAAAAAATATTTTATGGGGAGACAGGGTCTCCCTGAATTGCTAAGGGCCTCCCTAAGTTGCTGAGAATGAACTCATGATGCTTCTGCCTCAGCCTCCTGAGCCACTGGGATTACAGGTGTGCACCAACACGCCTGGCAGTGCAAATGATTTTTAAACTACTCTCAACTGATAGTAATGGTAATAGCTATAACATATAGCATTTACTATGTGACAGGCACTCTTCTGAGTACTTGTACATATGTTAATGTCTTTAAGCCTCACAGCAACCCATAAAGGTAGGTACTATTATTATCCCCATTTTAAAATGAAGAAAATGAAATACAGAGATTTTAAGTGACTAGCACAAGATCATACATCAAACAAGTGGCAGAGCTAAGCACTTTAATCTATTTACAATCACCTAAATCAAATACTTGATTTGGAGGCAGGGTCCATTAACGGCCTAAACAAATTGTGAAGTTGACAGTTTGTTTTCCTTATCCCCCACCTGCATATTGGCCACTGTTTCCCAGTCTCCAGTCATTTTTCTGTATTCTCTAATTTTTTTCTTATGTTCAAAAAATCTAACTCAGCAATCTGATTTTCTCAAGCATCAATAAAAACCCCAGAGCCAGTCACTAATAAGACTCTTCTTGCTCTCAAAATTGCTAAAATAATAGCTATCTTGCTGACCAAGAGATCTGTTATGTGCATTTGTGTATGTTGACTGTGTGTCTGTGTCACGAGTGTTGGAGGCAGGGTGAGTGATGATATCCAAATATTTTCTAGGTAAATGTAGGCAGCTTCAAGAAAAGCAGATGGCCAATTAATGCTGTTAGAGTGAATCACATCTGAGAATTCTTGCAAGGGGGCTTAACAGGATGCTTGTCCCTCCCCCCAAAATAATTGGAGGTAAAATTGCCTATTGACTATAAGACCAATACTGATTATATTAAATGGAACTATGTGTATCTCTTTTCTCCTCACGGGAAACAGGCACTGACTCAGAGGAAATCTGCTCCTTTAACTGCAGATCTCTGAATGGAACACTTCCTGTCTGTGTCCTAATTAATACCTCAGTTCAGCTGAGTGTAATTGGCCTAGAATGCAGAGCTATGTTCAGTGTCTCTTGGGCTGGTTGCACACTAAGGATTCAGATGAAGCTACAGAATGTGTCAAAAGCAAGCTGAGAGCTCAAGAAATAAAGCTATTCTGGAAGGGTAGGCAGGCAGTAGAATGTTTTTGTAAGAGATAGACCTACACAAGAAATAATTGAAGCAAAGCAAGTAGATTTTGTCTTTTTCCATAAAGAGGGAGTGTTGGAAATGGTTCATTTATTCATTCGTTCATTCATTCATTCATCCATCCATTCAATAAAGACTTAATGTGGTTCTCCTATATGTTAACCACTATATAAGAAGCTAGTGATGCAAATATGAAAAAGAAAATGTTCTTTTTTATATAACTTATGTGCTAATGAGGAAAGATTGGATGCAGAATCCTGTGCTTTGGATTCAGTAACATGGATTGGGTACCATAGCTTAGTGACCTAGGTCACTGTAAGTGATGACCCAGGATCACTAAAGGCCTATCGTCACTGCCTAAGGTCAAAAATAGGAGGTGAGCTAACCATCACCATTTGGATGTCCTGCTCCATCATTGCTTCTGAGTCAAAACCTACTTGTGCCTCAAGGTCCACTTCCTATTTCACTCACTCCACAAAACCTTCTCCACAACAACATCTCACAACAAGATATTCTTCTCCTGCTTCCTAAGTCTGCAGTTTTGCTCTTGGTTATGCAAGGACTTCTTTACTATTCATTTTGTGTTCTTGTCTCATATCTGTTCTTACCTTGCTAGTAGAAGGGGTGAGTGAGGAGGTTGCCACTGACAGGATAAAGACAGGTTTTGCCTGATTTTTATCCATAAGGACCCAGGAAGTAAAACAAGAAGGAAAGGAAACTAGTGAAGAATGTTTTCAAATCTAACCAACTGGAAGAGAAAATAAATTATTGAAATGAATTATTTGAGGCTCTTTAGAAGCTAACACATTTTCTGAGAAATCCAGAGAACCAAACTTGGAAGAAGTACAGTCAAAAATAGCACTCAAAATCACAGACCATAACTGGAGATACCACTTCACACTACTACTGAGCATAAATACCTCAGTTGGAACTGTAAGAAAGACCCTGATTTGAGGGAACTGGCCTGGTGCTATCACCCAGGACTTGGTAGTGCTAGGAGCTGGTGTGGCATTCATAACCATACCTTGATTTTCTCTAATTGTACATGAGTAATTTCTGAGACCATCACCATCAGAGAAGGGCACTCTGTGAGATGATAAAATATAAACATTGCCCCAAACCAAAAGTAACAAGACATCTTTCTAACATGGCTAATATGAGTCACTATTGCTTCTTTACCAATTACAGACTTAGCCTTAGGCTAGTCTTCCCTATTTCTAGGTAAGATTTATTAAGATATCCACTCAGAATTACACCTGCTTCCCAACTGCATCTAATTCAGAGCAAGCCCAGCTTCCTTAAACCCTCCCCCAAATCACCTATCTGAAGCTCAAATCCTATAAGTTCCATCTGACATTCTCCCTGGAATGTGCATTTTCTCCTCCAGAAACAAGGGATAAATCCAACTTGTACAACTACTTCAATGTGTTCCTTGTAGTATCTGCCAATATCACTTACTGTGGGCACCAGACACTACCAGTACGACATTTTTAGGCATTGCCTTTAAAAATTAAATGAAACCGCCACTGTATTGATCAGAATGGAGTCCATATAGCATCTGCTCTTGTGTACCAGTAACTTCAATTTGAGCTCTGAGTAGGTACATTTGATTGAAGGAGCATAGATCATATGCCTATACTCTATATATGTTCGTTGAGGATTCTGGGACTCCTAATGTAAGGAATTTCCAAAACAGGAAAGTGATTCAAAGTGCTGAGCAGTTCTAACAGGTATTATAGTTTCTCTACTCAGGTCCCCACGGATCACATTTATTATGAGTCTGGCGTGCCCATCCTTCATCTGCTGTGTGTAATGCTAATAAAGCTTAAATCCATAACCTTCTCTGTAGAACTGCCCTTGGGCAACTGAAGCTGCCTCATCTGGGAATTATGTTTATCCCCTATGGCAGTCCATAGCTAGTGATTAATTAGAGAAGAATAACAAAATATCTATCCTTTTGTCTGGTAGGATAGACTCTTTGGGGCAATTTCTATACCAAGATTTACCCTGGGATCATGCTAGATTTAACATGCAATTACATCCTTATTTAGCTTCTGTCTCTTGTTTATCCTGCTTTCTTACCCTGTTTTCCTCATTCCTCATAAGATTCTTCTGAGATCATTCTCCTAATAAACTACTTACACAAGAATCCCTTGAGGTGGAGACTTATACACTGAAAATTATAAAACGTTCATGGAATAAATTGAAAAGGACACAAATAAATTGAAAGATATCTTATGTTTATAAATAGAAAATTTTAAAAAAATGTCCATACTACCTAAAAAGATATACACATGAAATGCAACATGTATCAAAATTACAATGTTATTTCTTACAGAAATAGAAAAACAATCCTAACATCATAAGGAATCACAAAAGAATGCAATAGTGAAAGCAATCTTGAGCAAAATGAAAAAAAACGTTGGAGGTATCACTTTCCCTGACTTTAAAACATGTTAGAAAACTGTAGTAACCAAAACAGTATTGTACTGGCATAAAAGCAGACACTCAGATCAAAGGAACAGAATAAGAGCTCAGAAATAAACCCAAATACTTATGGTCAATTGATTTTGACAAAGTTGTGAAGAACACACATTGAGAAAAGATCAACCTTTTCTATAAATCATGTTGGGAAAACTGGATATTAACACACAGAATAATGAAGTTAGGTCCTTATATCATACCACGTTTCAAAATAAATTTAAAAATCAACTCAAAATGGATTGAAAACTTAAATATAATGCCTGAACCTGTAAAATTCCTGGAAGAAAAACATAGGGAAACAGCTCCATGATATTGGTCTGGGTATTGATCTTTTTTATATGAACCCAAATGCATAGAAAACAAAAGCAAAAACAGACAATTGGGACTCTATCACATGAAAAAGCTTCCACACAGCAAAGGAAACAATCAACACAGTGAAGAGACAGCTGATAGAATGGAAGAAAATATTTGCAGACCAGACATCTGATAAGGGGTTAATAACAAAATTTCTAAGGAAAACAAACGACCCAATAATAAAATGGGCAAAGGATCTAGAGACCTGTCTTAAAAGAAGACAACAAATGGCCAACATGCATATTAAAATATGCTCAACATCACTAATCAGGGGAATGCAAATTAAAACCACAATGGGATGTTACTTCTCACCCGTTAGAATGACTATCATCAAAAAAATGAGAGATAAGTTTTGGTGAAGATGTGGAGAAACAGATATGCTTGCATACTGTTGGTGGGAAAGCAATTAGTACAGCCATTATGGAAAACAGTATCAATATAAGTTTTCCTTGAAAACTTAAAAATAGAACTACCATATGATCTAGTAATCTCACTATGGTGTGTGTCACCAGAGGAAATTAAATCCATATGACAAAGGAACATCCACCTTCCCATATTCATTGCAGCATTATTTACAATAGCCAAGTTATGGAATCAAACTAAGTGTCTATCAACACACGAATGAATAAGGAAAATGTGGTATAATACGTACAATGGAATACTACTATTCAACTTTAAAAGGGAATTCCTGCTATTTTCAACAATAGGTATGAACCCAGAGGGCATTAAGCTAAGTAAGGCAGGCACAGTCAAATATTAGGCCATCTTCACTCATATGTGGATTCTAAATAAATTGAACTCATAGAAGCAGAGAGTAGAATGTTGGTTACCAGGGATTGGGGGCAGGAAGTTGGAGAGATAGTAAAATGATACAAATGTTCAGTTAGATAAGAAAAATAAGTTCAAGACATCTGTTATACAACATGTTTGGTATAGTTAAAAACAACATATAATATTCTTGAAAATTGCTAAAAGAGTAGATTTTAAGTGTTTTTATCATAAAAATATGTGAGGTAATACGTATGTTTATTAAATGAATTTAGCCACTCTATAATATATGCATATTTCAAAATAACATGTACATAATAAATATGTACAATTTTTATCATTTAAAATAAATTTAATAATTTAAAAATCTCTCCTGGTAAACTAATCCTCAGACAACAGCCATAAAGAATGCCTAAAGTCCACTCTAACTAATATCAACATATATTCTTGGCTAACTAATATCAACATATATTCTTTTTCTACTTAACAGTTCACAATAAAATTCCTTAATACAACATAATGTGACTTCTCCTGATATTAACTAAAACATGCGAAAGGGACATTGGATACAATGCCACAGAGCTGTAATCCCAATGGCTCAGGAGGCTGAGGCAGGAGGATCATAAGTTCAAGGCCAGCCTCAGCAACTTAAAGAGGCCCTAAGCAGTTTAGGAAGATCCTGCCTTAAAATAATTTTTTTTAAAAAAAAAAAAAGGGCTGGGGGGCTGGGGATGTGGCTCAAGCGGCAGCGTGCTCACCTGGCATGCGTGCGGCCCGGGTTCGATCCTCAGCACCACATACAAACAAAGATGTTGTGCCCGCCGAAAACTAAAAAATAAATATTTAAAAAATTCTCTCTCTCACTGTCTCTCTCTCTCTCTCTCTCTCTCTGTCTCTCACTCTTCCTTTAAAAAAAAAGGGCTGGGGATGCAGGTCAATGCTAAAGTATCCATGGGCTTAATCCCAAGTATTGTAAAACAATAAGCAACAACAACAACAAAAAAAACTAACATTGACAACAACAAACATGTCGATTTTGCTATACTTAGAGTTTGCTAATTACAGAATCTTTGGATGACATACATTCATCTTGATTCTACATTTATGTTCTGTAAGTAGAGACTGTTATAAAGGTCATAACTACATATAAAATGTTTGAGTGGTAGAGGGAAATAGGTCATGGCAAGGATAAAACTATAAGTATAGTGTAGTCTTTTTCTGCAACTTTTCCTGTTATTCAATCTGTTCCTTTTGCCCTCAGTCAGCACCTAAGCTGTCTATTTTCTGTAGCCATTTACCTAAGAGTTCTGGAGGCAGAGAAGTCCAAGAGCACAGTGCTGGAATTTTCTCAGCTTCTAGTATGGGCCTTCTTGTTGCATAATAACATGGTGGAGGGCATCACATGGGACATAGCAAGTGTGCTAGCTTGAGTCTCACTCCTCTTATAAAATCACCAATCTGGTCATGAGGACCCCACCCACATAATCTAATTTAATCTTTTTTTTTAATTTTTTGATTATTTTTTATTTATTTATTTATTTTTTAATTTTATTTTTTATTGATTGTTCACAACATTACAAAGCTCTTGACATATCATATTTCATAATTAGATTGAAGGGGGTTATGAACTCCCAATTTTACCCCAAATGCAGATTGCAGAATCACGTCGGTTACACATCCACAATTTTACATAATGCCCTATTAGTAACTGTTGTATTCTGCTACCTTTCCTATCCCCTACTATCCCCCCTCCCCTTCCCTCACATCTTCTCTCTCTACCCCATCTACTGTAATTCATTTCTCTCCTTGTTTATTTTCCCATTGCCCTCACAATCTCTTATATGTAATTTTGTATAGCAATTAGGGTCTCCCTTCATTTCCATGCAATTTCCCTTTTCTCTCTCTTTCCCTCCCATCTCATGTCTCTGTTTAAAGTTAATCTTTTCTTCTTGCTCTTCCTCCCTACTCTGTTCATAGTTGCTCTCATTATATCAAAGAAGACATTTGGTATTTGTTTTTTAGGGATTGGCTAGCTTCACTAAGCATAATCTGCTCTAGTGCCATCCATTTCCCTGCAAATTCCATGATTTTGTCATTTTTTATTGCTGCATAGTACTCCATTGTGTATAGATGCCACATTTTTTTATCCATGAATCTATTGAAGGGCATCTGGGTTGGTTCCACAGTCTAGCTATTGTGAATTGTGCTGCTATGAACATCGATGTGGTAGTATCCCTGTAGCATGCTCTTTTAAGATCTTCAGGGAATAGTCCGAGAAGGGCAATAGCAGGGTCAAATGGTGGTTCCATTCCCAGCTTTCCCAGGAATCTCCAAACTGCTTTCCAAATTGGCCGCACCAATTTGCAGTCCCACCAGCAATGTACAAGAGTACCCTTTTCTCCACATCCTCACCAGCACTTGTTGTTGTTTGACTTCATAGTGGCTGCCAATCTTACTGGAGTGAGATGGTATCTTAGGGTGGTTTTGATTTGCATTTCTCTGACTGCTAGAGATGGTGAGCATTTTTTCATGTACTTGTTGATTGATTGTATATCCTCCTCTGAGAAGTTTCTGATCAGGTCCTTGGCCCATTTGTTGATTGGGTTATTTGTTATCTTATTGTCTAATTTTTTGAGTTCTTTGTATATTCTGGATATTAGGGCTCTATCTGAAGTGTAAGGAGTAAAAATTTGTTCCCATGATGTAGGCTCCCTATGTACCTCTCTTATTGTTTCTCTTGCTGAGAAAAAACTTTTCAGTTTAAGTAAGTCCCATTTGTTGATTCTTGTTATTAAATCTTGTGCTATGGGTGTCCTATTAAGGAATTTGGAACCCGACCCCACAATATGTAGATCGGAGCCAAGTTTTTCTTCTATCAGACGCAGAGTCTCTGATTTGATATCAAGCTCCTTGATCCATTTTGAGTTAACTTTTGTGCATGGTGAGAGAAAGGGATTCAGTTTCATTTTGTTGCATATGGATTTCCAGTTTTCCCAACACCATTTGTTGAAGATGCTATCCTTCCTCCATTGCATGCTTTTAGCACCTTTATCAAATATAAGATAGTTGTAACTTTGTGGATTAGTCTCTGTGTCCTCTATTCTATACCATTGGTCCACCGCCTGTTTTGGTACCAGTACCATGCTGTTTTTGTCACTATTGCTCTGTAATATAGTTTGAAATCTGGTATCGCTATACCGCCTGATTCACACTTACTGCTTAGAATTGCTTTTGCTATTCTGGGTCTTTTATTTTTCCATATGAATTTCATGATTGCTTTATCTATTTCTACAAGAAATGCCGTTGGGATTTTGACTGGCATTGCATTAAACCTATAGAGAACTTTTGGTAATATCGCCATTTTGATAGTGTTAGTTCTGCCTATCCATGAACAGGGTATATTTTTCCATCTTCTAAGATCTTCTTCTACTTCTCTCTTTAGGGTTCTGTAGTTTTCATTGTATAAATCTTTCACCTCTTTTGTTAGGTTGATTCCCAAGTATTTTTTTTTTTTTGAGGATATTGTGAATGGAGTGTTTTTCCTCATTTCAGTTTCAGAAGTTTTGTCGCTGATATACAGAAATGCCTTTGATTTATGCGTGTTGATTTTATATCCTGCCACTTTGCTGAATTCATTTATTAGTTCTAGTAGTTTTTTTGTAGACCCTTTTGGGTCTTCTAGGTATAGAATCATGTCATCCTCAAATAGTGATAATTTAAGTTCTTCTTTTCCTATTTTTATGCCTTTAATTTCTTTCGTCTATCTAATTGCTCTGGCCAGTGTTTCGAGAACTATATTGAATAGAAGTGGTGATAGAGGGCATCCCTGTCTTGTTCCAGATTTTAGGGGGAATGCCTTCAATTTTTCTCCATTGAGGATGATGCTAGCCTGAGGCTGAGCATAGATAGCTTTTACAATGTCGAGGTAAATTCCTGTTATCCCTAGTTTTTCTAGTGTTTTGAACATAAAGGGATGCTGTACTTTGTTGAATGCTTTTTCTGTGTCAATTGAGAGGATCACATGGTTCTTATCTTTAAGTCTATTGATGTGGTGAATAACATTTATTGATTTCCATATATTGAACCATCCTTGCATCCCAGCGATGAATCCTACTTGATCATGGTGCACAATTTTTTGATGTGTTTTTGTATTCAATTCGCCAGAATTTTATTGAGGATTTTTGCATCTAGGTTCATTAGAGATATTGGTCTGTAGTTTTCTTTCTTTGAGGTGTCTTTGTCTGGTTTCGGAATCAGGGTGATGTTGGCCTCATAGAATGAATTTGGTAGAGCTCCCTCTTTTTCTATTTCCTGAAATAACTTGAAAAGTATTGGTATTAATTCTTCTTTAAAGGTTTTGTAAAACTCCGCTGTATACCCATCCAGTCCTGGGCTTTTCTTGGTTGGGAGTCTTTTGATGGCTTCTTCAATTTTATCCATTGATATTGGTCTGTTCAAATTGTGTGTATCCTCCTGACTCAGTCTGGGCAAATCATATGACTTAAGAAATTTATCGATGTCTTCACTATCTTCTATTTTATTGGAATATAGGTTTTCAAAATAATTTCTAATTGTCTTCTGTATTTCTGTAGCATCTGTTGTGATATTGCCTTTTTCATCCCGTATGTTAGTAATTTGAGTTCTCTCTCTTGTTCTCTTCGTTAGCATGGCTAAAGGTCTGTCGATCTTATTTATTTTTTCGAAGAACCAACTTTTAGTTTTGTTAATTTTTTCAATAGTTTCTTTTGTTTCAATTTCATTGATTTCCGCTCTGATTTTAATTATTTCTTGCCTTCTGCTACATTTGCTGTTGTTTTGCTCTTCCTTTTCTAGGGCTTTGAGATGAAGTGTGAGCTCATTTATTTGTTGGTTTTTTCTTTTTTTGAGGAATGACCACCAGGTGATGAATTTTCCTCTTAAAACTGCTTTCATTGTGTCCCATAGATTCCGATATGTTGTGTCTGTATTTTCATTTGTCTCTAAGAATTTTTTGATTTCCTCCTTTATGTCTTCTGTAACCCATTGGTCATTCAGTAACATATTGTTCATTTTCCATGTGATGTCGGATTTTTCCTTCCTTCTTTTATCATTGATTTCCAGTTTCATTCCATTATGATCAGATAAAATGCATGGTATTATCTCCACCCCTTTATATTTACTGAGGGTTGCCCTATGACATAATATATGGTCTATTTTTGAGAAGGATCCATGTGCTGCTGAGAAAAAAGTATATCCATTTGATGATGGTTGATATATTCTATATATGTCAATTAAGTCTAGGTTATTGATTGTGGTATTGAGTTCTATAGTTTCTTTATTCAACTTTTGTTTGGAGGATCTGTCCAATGGTGAGAGAGGTGTGTTGAAGTCACCCATAATTATTGTGTTGTGGTCTATTTGATTCTTGAACTTGAGGAGAATTTGTTTTATGAATGTTGCAGCACCATTATTTGGTGCATAAATATTGATAATTGTTATGTCTTGTTGGTGAATGGTTCCTTTTAACAGCATATAATGTCCTTCTTTATCCCTTTTGATTAACTTAGTCTTGAAGTCGATTTTATTCGATATGAGGATGGCCACCCCTGCTTGCTTACGAGGACCGTGTGCGTGGTATATTTTTTCCCATCCTTTCACCTTCAGCCTGTGTATGTCTTTTCCAATCAGATGTGTCTCCTGGAGGCAGCATATTGTTGGATTTGTTTTTTTTTAATCCATGATACCAGCCTATGTCGCTTTATTGGAGAGTTTAAGCCATTAACATTCAGAGTTACTATTGATATATGGTTTGTACTTCCATCCATGTTTGATTATTTATCCTTTTTTTAAAAAATTTAGTTTGTTTCTCCATGATTATCTTTCCCCTCGCCCTCTGTCTTTACCGAGGCACTTCCCACTGATGGTTTTGGTTATTGTTTTTCATTTCTTCCTCGTGTAGTGTTTTGCTCAAAATGCTTTGCAATGCTGGTTTCCTGGCTGCAAATTCTTTTAACTTTTGTTTATCATGAAAGATTTTTATTTTGTTGTCATACCCGAAGCTTAATTTTGCTGGATATAGAATTCTTGGTTGGCATCCATTGTCTTTCAGTGTTTGAAATACATTGTTCCATGATCTTCTTGCTTTCAGTGTCTGTGATGAAAAATCCGTTGTTAACCTTATTGGTTTACCCCTGAATGTAATCTGTCTCCTTTCTCTTGCAGCTTTTAATATTTTGTCTTTGTTCTGTATATTGGATATCTTCATAACAATGTGTCTTGGCGTTGGTCTAGTGTGATTTTGTGTGCTCGGTGTCCTGTATGCATCTACAATTTGTATATCTGTTTCCTTTTTTATTTCTGGAAAGTTTTCTGTAATTATTTCATTCAGCAGGTTACTCATTCCCTTGGTTTGAATCTCTGTACCTTCTTCTATCCCGATGACTCGTAAGTTTGTTTTTTTTATGTTATCCCATAACTCCTGGATGTTTTTCTCGTGATTTTTTACCAGCCTTTCTGAGTTGGCTAGACTCTTTTCAAGATGATATATTTTGTCTTCATTATCTGACGTTCTGGCTTCTACTTGCTCCACTCTGTTAGTGATACTCTCAATTGAGTTTTTAATTTGGTTTATTGTTTCCTTCATTTCTAGAATTATTGTTTGATTATTTTTTATAATCTCTATCTCCTTATAGAGATGCTTAACTTCTTCTTTTATCTGTTTATGTAATTCATTCTCAATGTGTTCTTTCACTGCTTGAATTTGCTGTCTTGTATCCTCTTTAAGGTTCCATTCCATCTGTCTAAGGTGTTCCTTGAGTTCTTTATATGACCATTTTTCTGATGACTCTAGGCCCTCCTGAATATTTAGGCTGTCCTGCATTGTTTGTACTCCTTTTCTTCCTTGCTTTTTGAAACTGCTCATGTTACTTCTTGTTCTGTTTGACTGCTGAGTTACTGTTTACTCCTACAAATTTATTTGATGCTTGGGAGGAAAGCTATTAGAAGGGAAGGGAAGAAGTCACTAAAGAGAATGAGAGTAAGCAGGTAGAATTCAAGGAAGGGGGGATAAGATAATTGAAAAGAAATGAAAAGAGAAAAGAAGAAAAAAATAGGAAATAAAAAAAGAAAAATTTTTTTTTAAAAAATAATAAAAAAATTAAAATTAGAAGAAAAAAAATTTAAAAAAAATTGTAAAAAAAATTTAAAAAAACAAGAAAGAAAAATGAAAATGAAAGAAAAACCCAAATCAAAAAAAAGAGAAAAGAAAAAAGAAAAAAAAAACTAATAAATGCAGTCTTCGAGTTTGATTAACTTCTCTTCCAGTAGGTGGCGCTGTGCCCACCAGGCCAAGTTTCTGCTGTCAATACACGGGAACCAATCACTGTGCAGCAGCTCCTCCTCCCAGACTGGGCGAGTCTCCAATCCTGAGTGCCTAGGGCCTCCTCTTGTGTCTAGTCACTTCCCACTTTTCCTCTAGCCAGGCCCCTCTCACAGGTGCCGCTCACCACAATACTGGCTACACGCCAGGTCTGCTGCTCCCGGGAGCCCTGTTTTCATGAACGACTGGGCACACTCTTCCAGTTTGCCATTCCCTCAGACCCTAAGTTTGTAGAGCTTGGGGCTGAGAATCCTCAGCGAATTTTACTTGCCCTCCAATAGCCACGCCTCCGGTAGCTGGTGCAAGAGACCTCAGTTGTCAGCACTGGTGGGAGTAGTAGTTCCGCGCCGCGGGTCCCGCGCCACCTCTGATTCCCTCTGTCTGGCTATTGCGCTCACGGGAGAGCTGGGAGGGGCCTTTAAGGTTTCCCCGATGTGTGGAGAGGGAAGGCTAGGGAATTACACACCTGTAGCCACAGGTTTCAATGAAGTTATCTCCTCCACCGTAGTCTGATGACGTCAGTTGTCTGCCATGGTGGTATCTCTTGCAAATGGCGACAGTTCGTTTCCCTTTGCTGGGTGACCAATGCAACGGGTGGGTCCTGACTGTCTCTCCCAAGCCCCGTTTCAAACCTGTGGCCTCTACCTATGAAGGCTCGGTTGGCATTTACCTCCGTAGGATCAGAAGGGCTGACCAGTTGTTTCAGCCGGATGGATTAGTGCTGAGTCACAGCTGTTTGTCTGCAGGAAGCAGGTGAACGGGAGCTTGAATTCAGCCGATCTGGGCTCAGTGCGTGTTCTGAGAGGCCCAGACTGTTCGCCCCAGATCCACGTCAGCTCAGCATTGCCTAGTGATCCTGAGCAAACAGATTTAGGTTGTTTACGACTCCCTATGCCTGCACAGCTGAAGAGGTCAGAGACTTCTCATTTAATCTTAATTACCTCCCAAAGGCCACACCTCCAAATACCATTAACATAAATACTTGAGGAGTAAGTTTTCAACACACAAATTTTTTGAAGATACATTTAAACCATAGCATATGCTAATCAAGATTCTTACCTCAGATATGACCTAAGCTTTCATTTCTAACATATCAGAGTCTTTGGTAGTCCTCCCTTACATAAGGTTGTCCAAATCTTCCCTTTTAATTTTTATCACTGGAATGGCAATGGGAGAAGGTGTCTTGGATTCTCTGTGTCCCTCACATACATCTCTCTACTTTCACTTCAGGGCAACAATCCCATGGCACACAATAAAGCCCTGAAACTCCTGCTTTGGTGGGCAGTCTAATGGCATAAGCAGACCAATGACATAGGTGGCTTTCTCATGTTCTAGATAACAGAAAAATTGTGTTCTCTAGAGGAGGGATATCTCTCTTGAGTAATGAAACCTCTAGATGAGTAGAATGATACATTTTTATAAATGGGCAATTAGATGCAATATTGAGAAGAGTCATTCCATCTCCTACCCTTGGTTTCTAAAATACTGGTTATGAAAAATATGACACTGGCTTGGTGCAGTGGTGCACACCTGTAACCCAAGTGGCTCAGGAGGCTGAGGAAGGAGGATCACAAGTTCAAGACCACCCTCAACAACTTAGCAAGACCTTGTCTCAAAATAAAACATAAAAAGGGTTAGGGGTGTGGTTTGGCTGTTGATTGTTCCTAGATTCAATCTCTGATACTAAAAACGAACCAAAAAAAGATGAAGAAAAATATGACATTGTTTATAGGTCACTGGTTCATTTCATATACCATTTCCTATAGAATAATACTTCTAATTTTCAGGTGTTTACTCCTGAGTTTTCATGAACTATTACACTACTCTATCAGAACACTGGTTTTTGCAGTGTGTGGTAAAATATTAGTGAGTCCTGGGCTGGGGCTGTAGCTCAGTGGTAGGGCACTTGCTCAGCATGTGTGAGACACTGGATTCAATCCTTAGTACCACATAAAAATAAATAAAATAAAGGCATTCTGTCCATCTACAGCTATAAAACATAATTTAAAAAAATGATCAGTGAGTCCTGCAAGTATTAGTCCATCATCTTCCTTCTTTCTCTATAAAATGAGTTTCTTTTGAGAAATACAATGGAATAAAAATAACATTCATTAAATCTATGAGGTATGGTGCCAGCAGAGGCACTGCAGGATGGAAAAGATAATCCAATCAGAGCAAGTATTATTTGTAGTGAGAATAAATGGCTTTCCCATTGACGATGAAGTATGTCTGAAGCAATTGACATGCTAATAGGTGGCTGCATGGTCTCTCTGGAGAATTGAGAACTTACTGGGGTCTTAGCATGGGCTTATGCTATTATTAGTTTGGTCACTCAGTAGGGACAATAGTTAAATTAACCTTGATAAGTGGGAGTCCATTTTTTTAATTCATGCTTACCTTCTTTATCCCCGTGGACACTATAACTCACTGAGTCAGCACTGGGGGCTGAGGGTGGACCGGGAAAAGAGACCGACTGACATATACAATTGGGACATGTTTTTCACTTATTCTTTAGAAGATTTCTCCAGTGTTGGCCTTTTGTTGAGCTATCAAATAGATCAGATCATAGAAATTCTCATGAAATGGTATAAATGATAGCCCTATAAAGTTGAGGTTATATTGAAGATCAAGTATACAAAACAAAACAATAAAGGTGGGACCTCCAAACCAATGTAAAATCTGGTTTAGAGATCTATTCTCAGCCCCTTGGGGATGGCTCCAGGGAGAATTTGAATGATGACTAAGGCTTAGTGCATTCTTGATGAGGCTAGGCCCCAAGAAAGAGGAAGGAGGTTTGTTGACAAAAAGTAGAAAGAGCATTAGACTTGGAATCTGAAAATCTGAATTTGACTTTTAAGCTATATGCCCATGGGCAAGATGCTTCATCCCTCTTGGTTTTTTCCCTTTCTTATCTATAAACTAGAGTTAATAGTTTCTTTGCCAACTTGGTGGGGTTTTAAGGTCTAAAATGACATAACTCATTTGGAAGCATTTAATATACTATGAAGTGCCATACAAGTTTTAAATAAATTATTGATGTAAAGGTATTTTGTTTAACTTGAAGGGGAAGAAATGAGAACAAGACCAGATGCCATGATTTCCTTGGGGCATGGTTCAAGCCAATGGACAGGGCCCAGAATGTCTAATTCCTTTAGCCCCACCAAGTGGCCAGTGGAGCTGGCAAAAGTACCATAATCTGAAAGAGTCCATGTGAAAGAAGTTTTGCAGTCTATTTCTGGCTGTGCCCTTTGAGTCTCAGTAAATGGAGGAAGCAACATCTCACATGGTCTGGATTAATAACTCCTTTGATGGATGATTCTGAAAACCACGGGAGCAGATAATGAGGAGGCCACAGAGGGCTTTTATTGGCATTGGAGCCAAATGAATTCCTTTTTAAAAAGTATGAGGTTCTAAAAGAACCCCCTTCTCTTTTCTCCCTCAGGTCTTGGAATATATCTCTGAGTACAAAATGAAATGGGCAAATGATGATTCCGCTTCCTTGGATTCATGTGGATGATTAATTGAAATGATCCAAGAAATAGTGCACTTTGGGACTATGTAGATATTTAAATAATCTACCCTCTGTGTGTACCACCTCTCCCCCACAAAAATTCCACATCACTATAACCTCATGATGTAACATTAGTAGGCAGGCCATAAAACAGAAGACTCCAGAGAAAGTAGATATTAATGATCCTGGAGAAGAGAGGTTTGATCTGAGGTTTTAAAGTATGCATAGACTATTGATAGAGGTAAGAGATAAATTGCCTTTGGGTAAAACTGCTGGGTTTTCTCTTATGCTGGTAATTATAAATAATCTAAGTATGCAATGCTATATTCTACATGGTTACAAACTGTGAGGGAAAAGCACTTGTTCTGGCACTTTATTGAGAATCCATGGCATGTGTTTCTCAAGGTCTTGACTCTCCAGCAGCTTGCAGTGAGACCAGCAGGTAACCTTGTCACACATCTCAGATAACAGACCAGTGCAATAGGGACTTTTTATTTATTTATTTATTTATTTTTATTGGTTGTTCACAACATTACAAAGCTCTTGACATATCATATTTCATACATTAGATTGAAGTGGGTTATGAACTCCCAATTTTACCCCAAATGCAGATTGCAGAATCACGTCGGTTACACATCCACAATTTTACATAATGCCCTATTAGTAATTGTTGTATTCTGCTACCTTTCCTATCCCCTACTATCCCCCCTCCCCTCCCCTCCCATTTTCTCTCTCTACCCCATCTACTGTAATTCATTTCTCTCCTTGTTTATTTTCCCATTCCCCTCACAACCTCTTATATGTAATTTTGTATAGCAATGAGGGTCTCCAATAGGGGCTTTTTAGCCAAAGCCCTCTGTGTTCCTAACTTCAGTATCTACTTTCTGATTCTTTGCTCCTTCTTTCCAAAATAAAGGTCACATAATGATCAAAGGGCAGAGACAATATTCATACCCAGGCTGTGAAGAGTCATAGCCTGAATTTAGATGATAGCCCATTCTTTGTTTGCTGGAATTGGTGGCACTCTATGGGTTATTGGCTTCCTCTATTTTGCAAACCTCCACCCAAGCTTATCAAAAAAAAATTGCAGGTTATTTTTCCAAAGGAGATCAGGCTCTATTACTCACATATTACCAATCCCATTCCTGTCCATCCCTTATACCCCAACCTTGAGATGGTTGCATCATTTTCATTTTTTTTAAGAGAGAGTGAGAGAGGAGAGAGAGAGAGAGAGAGAGAGAGAGAGAGAGAGAGAGAGAGAGAGAGAGAGAATTTTTAATATTTATTTATTTTTTTTTAGTTCTCGGCGGACACAACATCTTTGTTGGTATGTGGTGCTGAGGATCGAACCCGGGCCGCACGCATGCCAGGCGAGCGCGCTACCGCTTGAGCCACATCCCCAGCCCGCATCATTTTCTTAGACCTCTCCTGAAATTACATTTCAAAGAACCGGTACCAATCATATCCAGCGAAGAGCCACTGGAGTCCAGCCATGTAGGTTTTGTGTGCAGAAGAGACAATTCTCAATTATATTTTCTTTGCTTCTAAACCCTGCATTTTAGAGAATCATGAAGCTTATGAAGTAAGCTATAGAACTCCTGGGGATTTGGCCATTAGTTGTCAGTGCTAGAAGCTTTAATGTGGTTCCATAGAGCAATGAGAGATGATGGGGATGCTGTAAGTTATTTTAAAAGATACTGTGGATTCTTTCTTGTCTTTTTCACCAAAGCTAGAGTGCAATTGCAATACACAAAAATTTTTCTTCAGCAAGCACCTTGTAACCAGAAATGTACTAAACATATCAACGTTTAGGTATGAGGTATCCTCCAAAAGCTGATGTTTGAGACAATTCAAGAATTTTTAGAGATGAAATTATTGCATTATGAAAGCTGTAACATAATCAGTGGATTAATTCACTGATATGGTTTAATTTGGTGGTAACTGTAGGAAGGTAGTGTGTGCTTGGAGGAAGTTAGTCACTGGGGGCATGTATTTGGGTTTTATATTGTGCCCCTGGTAAGCAAAGCTGTGTCTCTGCTTCCTGGTTGCCATTTCCTGAACTGTTTTCCTCCACCATTACCTTTCACCATGATGTTCTGTCTCACTTTTGTTCCAGAGTTATGGAGTCAAATGATCATGAACTGACCCTCTGAAACTGTGAACCAAAATTACCTTTTCCTCCTTATACGTTGTTCTTCTCAGGCTTTTTAGTCACACCAATGCAAAAACTGGATAAAACAAAATATTATGAAAGATCCCAAGTCCAGGAAATGGAGTTTTCAATCTAGCTGAGAAGACATGAAACACATCTAACAGATCAGTAGAAAGCAGTTAATAATTAAGTAATACATTACATGTAATCTAGTCTCAATATGAAAGGTGCTATGAAATATCAGG
The DNA here is from genome assembly GCF_964194105.1 of Spermophilus citellus. Taxonomy (NCBI): domain Eukaryota; kingdom Metazoa; phylum Chordata; class Mammalia; order Rodentia; family Sciuridae; genus Spermophilus; species Spermophilus citellus. The sequence goes on along the minus strand of NC_138190.1, from coordinate 110,494,952 downwards.
ACTACAAAGGTGAAAAATAGTAATATTCAGAACCTTAGTGTGCAGCACATAATTCTAAGCACTTAAACATATTAACTCTTGTAATACCCTCAACAACTCTATTGAGCATGGTACTGGTTTTATCCCCATTTTAAAGGCAAGAAAACTGAGATAAAGAACAGTTGGGAAATTTGTACAAAATCACAAACTGGCAAGTGGCAGCAGTTGGATTTCAATCCAGGCAAAGTGGCTATACAACCTATCCAGTATTACCTGGTACTCTATTCTTAGTGAATGAGTTAGGATAGATTTCATAAATGGTGTTACACTGTCTTCCAGCTGTAAAGTCTACACTACAACAAGTCTTGAAAACTGGCATAGGTTTGCAAGATTGTGGCTTATATTGTAATTTCTAAATAATGCAATTACATTGGTCATAACCGGCTCTCTTTTCATTGAGTACCTACTAGATAGCTTTTTTCTGCAACACAGTGGATTGCTTTTTTGCAAAGACAGAATCATATAGTTTCAGTGTGATAAAAGCAGCATGATCTTTGGCGTTAGACAAACGTAAGTTTGAGTCCCAGATCTATAATTACCACCTTTATGACTATGGTTAGTTATTTAACATCTGAGTTAAATACAAAACCACATTGGTTTAAATCATCTATTATTTTTGTTTGTTTCTCAGCTTTGTTGAAGTACAATTGAAAAAGATGTTTATATACAGGGGTAAATGTTGTTTATTCATTCTGATTTATTTTTTCAGTCTTGTTAGTCATACATTGCAGCAGAATCCATTCTGATATAATTATATAAGTATGGTTTATATCTTATTTTAATTAAGATCCAATTCTTATGGATGCACATGATGGTGGGATTCACTGTGTTGTTTTCATGTATGTACATGGGAAAATTATGCCAGATTAATTCACCATCTTTCCTTTTCATACCTTCCTCCTTTCCCTTTCATTCCCCATTGTCTAATCCACTGAACTTCTTTTTCCCCTCACCCAGCCTCCTTATTGTGGGTTAGCTTCTACATATCAGAGAAAACATTTGACCTTTGGTTTTTGGGAGCTGGCTTATTTCATTTAGCATGATAGTCTCTAGATTCATCGATTTTATGACATCTTTCAGCAAATTTGATGTTTTGATGTATACGTATATCATGAAATAGTTAGCACAATCAAGCTTATTAACATATCCACCACTTTATGTATTTTCCTTGTTGTTTTTCTGGTAAGAACCTAAGACTTATTCTCTTAGCCAATTCAAGTTGACAACTTATTATTAACTATAGTCACCATACTGTACATTATGTGTCCAGAATATATTCATGTTATAGCTTCAAATTTGTATTATATGAACAACATTTCTCCATTTCCTCCATCTCCCTATCCCATGTAATCACCCTTCTGCTATTTCTGTTTTAGTTTTAAACATTCCATGTATAATTGGAATCATGTGATATTTCTTTTTCTGTTTCTTTATGCAGCTATCTTTCATTGAGCATTTATTAGATGACATAATCTTTACCTGAATTAACTCACTGAACACTCATAGCAAATGCATGGAATTATTACCCTAATTTTATATATACGTAAACTATCCAAATCCAAATTATTAAGAAGTACTAGAGTAGGAATTCTAGTCTTGGTTTGTGATTGTGTTCTGGTATTACTTGTTATTCCTCCTCAGTTAGCACTCCATACAAAGCCATGATTTTAGCTAGATGGTTCAGGGTTAGGACTGAGGTTAAATGTCCAGAATATTAAACAGATTCTTAACTGACCTCAAATATTTGCAATTTTACTCCAATTTTACATAAATCAAAAGAGGAACACTTTTCAAAAGAACATAGATATCTTTCTTTACTAAAGATTGTAAATTTATTGTTTAACTGTTATTCACAAGAATAAACAGGTAATAATGTAATGGAGAGAGGAAGAAAGGAAGAGTCTCAAGAAGCCACTAGCTTTATCAGATACAAGAAGAGATATTTTAAGGCTGCAGGAGTTTAAATATCATGGTATGTAAAAAAGTAAGTAAATAAAAAAACAACAAAATTGTATGACAGCCAAATACTTAATTGTATAAAAAATAAGTTGAGGGGCTGGAGCTGTATGTATATCAGTGGTAGAACACTTTCCTCCCACATGTGAGGCACTGAGTTTGATCCTCAGCACCACACAAAAATGAATGAATAAATAAATATATTGTATCCATCTACAATTAAAAACATAAATAAATAAAAAACAAAAAGAACTTGATATATGATAAAGCATGCATATTGTAGATATTCAACATCTGTTTATTGTCTGAATGAATGAATAAGTGAATAAGGCACCACCAATCAATGGGGAACAGAAGAATGATATGGAAAACTTCACTTATGTGCTGAACATCTTTACACATATTATTTTTCACAAGCTTTATAATACCTCTATGAAGTAGGCATCATTTATTTTCATTTTGCAGATGAAGAAACAGAAGTCAAGAGAGGTTAAGAAAGTAGGCCAGACTCACAGAGCTCAATCATGCCAAAGCCAGGACTGGAACTCAGGTTTATCTGATCCCACAGCCCATTTTTCTCCTACTGCATCACACTATCACAGTATAACTGCAATCACATGAACAATCCACTACACAATGAAAGCCAGCTTCAGGAAGGACACAACAAAATAGTAGTAGTGCTTGTGGTAGAGAGGTAGGAATATGGATCTCAGTTTTTGGCGTTTAGCTATTGTCTATGTATATAACTAAAAAGCCTTGTTATTCACAAAGAATGAGAGACACAGACAGAGTTATAGGACAGAGAGAAGAAAAAAACCAAGGTGATAGATAACTCTCCATGTATTAAAAATTTCTCAATGACCAGGGCCATTACTCATTAAAACGTTATATTTTAACTTTCTTATTGGAATTTCAACCTTACCTGAAATGATCAAAGATGTCCTTTAGGCTTAGATATTTCCAGAATGGAATCCAATCTAGTGAGTCATGAAGAGAGTCTGATCTTGCTGGCCTAAACAATTTGCTTACTGCCTATAGCCAGACTAGTCTCCAGGGATCTTATTCATACTCTCTCCAAACCAGTCCAAGATGTATATGTGTTAATTTGGCATGATAGAAAGGAAGTCTGATTAAAATGTTTGACTTTTCAATTTTCAATTTAAAAGACTTTTTTTCTTAAAAGTTTTTTTCCAATTAATTTATATATATGTATTATATATAATACATATATACACATATATAATACATATATTATATATATAATATACACACATATGGCATTGGGGTTCATTTTGACATAATTATACAAGCATGAAATATAATTGGCCCCAATTCAGTCCCTATACTTCCCTTTTCCTTCCCCTCATCCTTCTTTCTGTTCCTTTTCCCTCTATAGATACTTTTTAAAATTTATTCATAGTTTTTAAATTTGTTCATACATAAAGGTGAAATTTACTGTGATACACACACACACAGACACACACAGACATACACACACAGGTTTGCTCAGATTCTTTCCACCATTCTTCCCTTCACCCCCCTCCTCCCTCCCTCCTTTTAATCCCCTTCCTACACTCCATTGATCACTCTTTCTGAATTTTTTTAAAGAGAGAGAGAGAGAGAGAGAGAGAGAGAGAGAGAGAGAGAGAGAGAGAGAATCTTTTTTTTGTAGATGGACACATCACAATGCCTTTATTTTTATTTGGTGCTAAGAATCAAACCCCAGTCCCGCCCATCCTAGGCGAGCACTCTACTGCTGAGCCACAATTCCAGCCCCCCTGAAAATTTTTGAAGATAAAACTTCTCAAAATTAAACTATATTAACAATATCATCATCATCATCATCCTCATCATCATCATCATCATCAAAATTATCATCATTATCAGCAGCAGCGTCAACATTTTGCAGGGCACATAACAGGTTCCAGGCCCTGTGGTAATTGATTATAAGTCATTTAAACCTCACAACTCCTCCTGCAAAATAGGTGCTATTATTATCATCTCTGTTGAAAGACTAAGGAACTCACCAGAGGGTACACAATAGCTTAGCAGACAAATCCTTCACCTGATAGATATTGTATCTAAAAGGCTTTTTGTATTAAACCTGAGAGGAGGAAAAAGGCACAGGTGTATTTTCTCACCCCTTTACCTATCTGTTGCCCATAGAATTGATTTTGTCTGCAAAGTAATGGAATCCCAAAGCATGGAGATTTAAAATTTATTCTGTTGAATATTAGCTGGCACTTTTGCCTGAAATGCCTGCACACAGTTTGTCTGGCTTTCAGAGGTGTTTTTCTACAGATGGCTTTCTCTGTATATCACGGTCTGTTTCATCTTTTGAAAGGATGAGCCATCAATCATGATCCCTACCCTTGAGGCCCCTACTATCTAGAAATATGGTAATGATGTACATGGATAGCATAATAGTTTGCACCATCATAAATGTGGAAAAAGAAAGCAGATGCAATCCTAAATCCATGAAAGCAAAGAGGGAGTATTTTGTATAAATTGAAGGCTCAAGGAGAGTGAGTGTGAGGAGGCTTTACTGTTTGGAGTTCAGTAGATCACCTCTTTGGAAAGATAGTGACCAAAGAGTTTTTGCTCTAAGTTTTATTGCATAGGGCAGGTCAATTGCAGGAGCCATTTGGAATACAGGAAAGGATGGAGGAAACCTAACAAGTAAGGGTGCAAAAGAAATCTTAATACTGATCATGTGGAGAATAGGCTTGTAAGAGGAGTGGAAAGCCTGACTATGGGAGTATTTAAGGGAGAATATATATATACATATATATATATATATATATATATATATATATATATATATATATATATATATCTCAGAATTCACTGTTAATCAAGAGATTATTTTTATTAAATAGGGAAGGCAGAATAAAATTAAAAAAAACATTAAGAAATATCTCTTAAGTTGGGAGGTAAATGCGGATGTTTGATGTTTTAGAGAAGAAAGCTAACATGGTTCTTTGGACTGAATTGATCAGTTGTATTATTGTTTCTGATATCTCTCTTCACAAGAAAGGAACAAGATATCTTTGCAAGAAAGGAAAGGCTGGACATCTCTCTTTGCAAGAAAGGAAAGGCTAATTTCTTATGTTGAAAATAACTAGCAAGGGCTGGGGATGTGGCTCAAGCGGTAGCGCGCTCGCCTGGCATGCGTGCGGCCCAGGTTCGATCCTCAACACCACATACCAACAAAGATGTTGTGTCCGCCGAGAACTGAAAAATAAAAATAAATAAATATTTTTTAAAAATTCTCTCTCTCTCTCTCTCTCTCTCTCTCTCTCTCTCTCTCTCTCCTCTCTCACTCTCTCTTTTAAAAAAAATAACTAGCAATTATTGAATAATTTTCATGTGCACAAATCTAAGACATTTACATGGATTATTTCATGTAATCCTCAAAACAATGCCAGAAAGTACAATCCCTAACAAATGGAAAATTTGAGGCTTGTGAAGATTAAGTGACAGATCCAAGTTCACACAGATTGTAAGTGGCTGATCTTGGGGCTGTTTGACTTCAAAGCACTTTAAAGTATGCTCTCCCATACTCTCCATCTTTGACAATGCACCAGTATTTCTAACATTTACAATATGAGAAAGACTTGGAGAAACTGGTATGGCTGGCAGGTAGACCAGCAGCTCTCTGATGATTTTTTTTATGAAGGATATTTGTTATTGTTTAATGAGTTCACAGTCAATTAAGTCTGGGACACACTGACATATTACTACTACTACTACTACTACTACTACTACTACTACTATTACCAGGGATTTAATCGAGGTTTGCTGAACCATGAGCAAAATCTCCAGCCTTTTTTATTTTTTATTTTGAGACAGGGTCTCACTTACTTGCTTAGGGCCTCACTTGCAGGGGTGGCCTTGAATTTGCAATCCTCCTGTCTCAGCCTCCTGAGCCACTGGCATTACAGGCATGTGCCACTGTGCACAACTAGACATATTTTTCAAATGACAAAAGTTTTCTTTTTTTTCTTTTTTAGAGAGTGAGAGAGGAGAGAGAGAGAGAGAGAGAGAGAGAGAGAGAGAGAGAGAGAGAGAGAGAGAATTTTTAATATTTATTTTTTAGTTCTCGGCGGACACAACATCTTTGTTGGTATGTGGTGCTGAGGATCGAACCCGGGCCGCATGCATGCCAGACGAGTGCGCTACCGCCTGAGCCACATTCCCAGCCCGACAAAAGTTTTCTTTACTTAAAAGTTTCCAAAGCCTTACATTAATGATTCTTATGGGTGGAATCAACTTTTTAAGAATGGGCATGAACTGGGTGCAGTTGTGCTCACCTGTAATCCCAGTAGTTCAGGAGGCTGAGGCAGGAAGATGGCGAGTTCAAATCCAGCCTAAGCAACTCAGCAAGGCCCTAAGCAACTTAACAAGACCCTGTCTCTAAATAAAATATAAAAATGGCTGGGGACATGGCTCAGTGGTTTCGTGCCTCTGGGTTCAATTCCCAATTAAAAAAAAAAAGTTGACATGAGCAGAAGTCAGGTTATCTGGTCAATGATGTCACAAGCTCAAAATACCCCATGCAGAATACAACTTCCCACAAAAGTTGACATGCAACCTGTGAAGGGACATGCGATTCAATCAACAAGTAACTTCTCCTCCTTCCCTTTCCTATAAATTCTTCAACCAACAACTGATGGAAGAGATGAGTTGAGTTTGTTTGTTTGTTTGTTTGTTTTGTTGTTGTTGTTCCTAGCCTGGTGATTTTTACAATGAAGGTTTTTCTTTTTGCAAAAACCCAGTATTAGCTTCTGTGCTGGTCAGGCAGTGAGTTCTTGCTTCATAACACATCCCCTCTATTATTAAAATCCATAAATAAATCAGAATAGTGTCACCTTCCTCTTTTCACAGTGAAATTTCTTAGCTCCTTATTAGCTACAGAAGAAAATAAACAGATCCTATTTTAAATTCTTTTAAAAGCCCTCTGATAAACAAGAGACTTATGATGATTTTTGTGGCAAAATACACATAATATAAAACTTACCATTAGTGATGCTTAGTGCATTTACAATATTGTGCAACCATCATTGCTATCTGCTTCCAGAACACTTTCATGACTCCCAAAGAAAATCCCATATTCAATAAGCAGTCATTATTCCTCTTTCCACCCTCCCTCTCCCACCTGGCAGTTACTAACCAGCTCTCTGTCTAAATAAATGGATTGACCTGTTCAGTGTATTTCACATAAACAGTAGCATATAACATGTGGCCTTTGCTATCTGGTTTATTTTACTAAGCATTTTGTGTTCAAGGTTCATCCATGTTTTGGCATGTGTCAGAGCTTCATTCCCTTCTGAAGCTGAATAATATTCCATAGTATATATGTGTACTGTTTTGTTCAGACATTTATTAGTTAATGGCATTTATTTGAGTTGTGAATACTTTTTGTATATTGTGAAGAGTGTTGCTATCAACAAGTGTATACAAATATTTATTTGAACACATTTTAAATTATTTAGATCATATGCTTGAAATTTATGAAATTTTATTAAATAATATTTTTTATTGTCAGAAAACTATAATTTCCTTCATCCTTTACAAGCTGCTACTATCTGCCCAGAGGGAAATTTTAGCACATACTTTTAAGAAGGTAATTCTAAAGGCCACAACTAATAGCAATATTAAAACTATAAATACATATCAACACCAATCTCTTCAAAATACTATCCTATTTTTACCAATTTCATAAAGCTTCTTCCCATAGTACTAACACACACTATAAATATATGTATATATAATCTTATACCTAAAAATAGTGTATCATACTTCATTTAAGTTTATGTGAAGATTGAATTTCTCAAACTAGAAGCTTATAAAGTCCTTCCAATGCCAGAATTAACTCTCTTATTTCTCATATATCTTCAGATACATGTACACTATTATCTTATATAAAATACTGAAAATAAAACTGAGTTCCAAATGTGCCTACCTTCATCACTCACCAGCTACATGACCATGGACAAGCTTTTTGTTTAACTTCTCTGTATACTGGTTTCCTCATCCCTAAACTGGAGATAATAATAATTTCTATTCATTGTGTTTTGAGAGAATAAATGACTTAATGCATATGTAAGGAATATAAAATACTCCCTATTTTAATAAATTATTTGCTATTATTACATCCAACAGCTATTATTATTTACAATCTCTGATATACAAACAACTATAATTAGCTATATTTACTAAAATAGCTATTATTATTAACAGCTACATTAATAAAGCAAATCGCAATTATTATTTAACATAGCTAATAATAATTTTTTTTTTTTAGTATTAGCAAATGTTAGCTAATAGTAATAGTAGTATTTAGGGTTATTTGGATCTAAGTTCAACTCCCAGATCTGGAAAACACTAATAAGTAGAAACATACCCCATGAACATGGATTAGAAGAATTAAAATTGTTTAAATATTCATAAAACCCAAAATAATTTATAGATTCATCAAAAATACATATTCAAATCATAATGGCATTCTTCACTAAAACAGGAAAAAAACATATGGAAACATAAAGACCCCTAAACAGCCAAAACAATTTTAAGAAAAGCAAAGTTGGAAGCATCACATTTTCTAATTTAAAATTATATTTCAAAGCTACAGTAATCAAAATAGTGTACTATTGGCATAAAAAACAAACACACCAACCAGTGGAACACAATGAAATGCCCAGAAATAAATCTAAGCATATGTGCTGCTATGGTTTGTATATGGTTTGAGTGTATCCCCAAAAGGTTAATGTGCTGGAGGCTTGGTTCTTGGTGCTGCTGAGGTGGTGGAAGAGTCTAATGGAAGGTAATTATGTTGTGAGGGGACTTCCCTCAGAAGGGATTAATGCTGATCCTGTGGAGTGAGTACTCACAGGAGCAAATTATTATAAAGCAAGGCCACTCTAAACCCTTGGTCCCTTTGTATGTAATTATTTCCCTTTTTACTTCTCTACCATGTGGTGATATAGCTAGAGGGCCCTCACCAGAGGTCAAACAGATGGAGTCATCTAATCTTGAACTTTTATCTTCGCAAACCATGAGTTAAATAAAATTATTTTCTTTACAAGGTACCCAGCATCACTATTCTGTTTTAGCAACAGAAAATTGACTAATTCATACGGTTAACTAATTTTTGACAAGAGGTGCCAAGATGGCACACTGGAGAAAGGATAGTCTTTTTAACAAATGGTACTGGGAAAACCATATATCCAATTGCAAAAGAATTTTATTGGAACCTTATCTTACACTATACACAAAAATCAATTTGAAATGAACAAAAGACCCAAATGTAAGATCAGAAACTACAAAACTCATAGAGGAGAACATAGAAGAAAACTCCTGAACATTGGCCTTGGTGATGATGTTTTTTTTTTTTTTTTGAATATACATCAAAAACTCAGACAACAAAAGCAAAAATAAATAAATGGGACTATATGAAACTAAAAGTTTTTATTCATAACAAAGGAAATATAATTAACAAAATGAAATGGCAGCCTACAAACTGATAAAAAAAAAGTATTTGCAAACCATATATCTGACCAGGTATTAATGTCTAAAATCTCTAAAGAACTCATACAAATCAATAGTACAGAAATTACTCTAGTTAAAAACTGAAGAAAAGTTCATAACAGACATTCCTCCAAAGAAAACACAAAACGAATAACAAGGGTATAAAAAGGTGCTCAACATCATTAATTATCAGAGAAATGTCAAGAAAACCGTTATGAGATATCACCTCACACCTGTTAGGATGGCTATTATTAAAAAAAATTAAATGCTGGTAAGGTTGTGGAGAAAAGGGAACTCTTATACATTGCTGGTTGGAATATAGATTGGTACAACTATTCAGGAAAGCAGCAGGGAGGCTTCTAAAGAAAGTATAAATAGAACTACCATATGATCCAGAAATGCCTTTTCTAGTCATACTCCAAAGGGAAATTAAACCATCACCTCAACGATATTGTACTCCCATGTTCATTGCAGCATTATTTACAATAGCCAAGTGATAAAAACACCCTGAGTGCCTGGTGATAAAACAAATGAAATATATATTAGAATATTATTCATCCATAAAAATTAGATCTTTGGAAAAATGTGCTATATATGTGTAATATGGATTGTAATGCATTCTACTGTCATATATAACAAATTAGAATTAAGAAAATTAAAAAATTAGATCTTGGCATTTACCACAACATGGATGAGTTCTGGAGGCTATTATGCTAAGTGGAATAAGCCATACACAAAATAAAAATATTATATGATCTTCTTATGTATACAATCTAAAAAATCAAATATATAGAAATACAAAACAAAACAGGGTTACTTAAAGCAGGGGATGGGTTGAATACGATTTGGGGAGATGTGGGTTAAAGGATACAAAATAGCAGATATGTAGGATGGATAAGTCTAGAGATCTAACATGTGACCTAGACAATAACATTATAAGGTATCTAGTATTTATGTTTAATGAGTACATTTTAGCTGCTCTAGCTACAAAATAAAAAGGGAAATAACTGTAACATGATGTATATGTTAATTTGCTTCACTATAGTAACCTTTTTATCATGTATAGTTATCCCCTTATTAGTCTATTTTCTGTTGCTATAATAAAATACCTGAGGCTGGGAACTTTATAAAGCAGAGTATTTAACTCACAGTTTTGGAGGCTGAAAGTCCCAAATCAGAAGGACCCATTATTTGTTCTCTGGTGAGGGCATCCCTGGCTATGTTACAACATAGCAGAAAATAGATAAGTAATAGGCTGTATATATAAGGGATCATATGGCAAGACAGGAAGTCAGAGGGATTAAGGGGTCAGGTTTGCTCCTTTATAATAATTCACTTTCTTGAGAATTCACTCTGCAAGACCAGAATTAATCCCATTTGAAAGTGATGTCCAACCCCCCAGTGGCCTAATCATCTTGCACTAAGCCCCATCTTTTAAAGATTCCACCATCTCCCCATATTGCCATACTGGAACCTCCAGGGGACTTGCTCAAACCATAGCAATCCCATAAATCATGTTTTATAACTAGATATATACAATAAAATGTAGTTTTATAAAATTCCAGCTCTGTTAATTATTAACTCTTCCATGGCTTCTACTCCTTTCGGTGTCACTGTGAACTTGATGCTTATAGCACACAAACATGCACACACATGTTCACACATGTACAGGCTTCTGTGTTATATCTTTGTGACAGAGACTGGCTAATTTTTAACTACCATCTATCATCCATGTTCTCACAGGTGGCATTCTGGTAGACTGAATTGCAGTTATATGGGGCCATGCAATCAACTGCATTAATGACTTCCTTACATCTTTATTTCCTTATATCCTGGTTGGATACAGAAGGTCAAGTAGGTCACAGAGTTATCATGTGAGAAATTATCCACAAAACACTTGATTGGACTATGAGGTGAATAAGAAGTAAATCTTTCACTATATCAAGTCCCTAAGATGTTGGGGTTGTTTTTTATAGTAATTAACCGTTAAGACTAATATGATAATGCAGTAATTTTTGTGTTCAATGCTTGGTTAAAATTGTCACTACCTCAGCTGAAATGCACATTTCAAATTCACTTCAAACCTAGGGTCTTCTCTCCATTTCTGTACAAACTGATCCATCCAAACAAGACTGTGATGATGATGAGGCAAGTGAGACACCTAGGGCTCAAGCTTTAAGGAGGCAAAACTCAACTATCAGCCTTGTGAATATGCAGGACTGGCTCCTAAGAGTGATGTCACCTCACTGGGCTCAGCCTCATCCCACTCCTGCATTCCAGTGCCCATGGTGGTAATTTCACTCTGTCCTTTGCTCCATTTCCTGACACTGATGTTGAGCCTGGCAGTTTCCTGACAGCTGGCTTAGCTTCCAATTTGCTGTTACCAATAGCAAGTTAATTGACTTCTTTGAATCTCAATTTCCTCTTCTGAAAGCAAGAGTATCTGGTTCATAAGCTTCAATAAATGGTGTTGTGGATACTACCATTATTCTCAGAATTGCTAAGGTGAAGAAGTGAATTCCTCATATCTTCAGCATTCTTGCTCCTACAACTGTTTCTTTCTTGCTCCTCTGGTGATAAGAATTACATAGATATGGATCGTTAAATAAGAGCTACAACCATGAGGCCAAAGAAGATTCATTTAGAAACTTAAGCCAGTTTCAGACCTGGCCCTTACTTGTTTTGCTGACAAAGGAAGGCCATATGTTCTCCCTCTCCACCAGCTGCTGAACTGGCTGACTTGCCCCAACCTCTCCATAACCACGGTTTGCTCTGCCATGATCTCCTTGGAGGAATTCATTTACACTTTATTTTGGCTCACTGGCTGTCTCTATCTTGGAGACACATCTGTTCGGTGGTCATATATGGCCAGGAACAGTCTCCAGAGCTACCATTTTGGGACTAATGATAGGCAAGTGTAGGAAACTACCAATTCAGCACTCTCCACATACAACGTGACCTAACACATATACCTACATACATGCTCAGATACCATTGCAAAAATATAAATTCCTTAGGATTCTAGTAGAGATAGTTTTTAGTTTGACTGATCCAAATATCCTGCTCCATACTATTATAGTTTGGATCTAGAATGTCCCTCAAACAAACTTCATGGTTGTTATAGTTTGGATCTAGAATGTCCCTCAAATATTCATGTGTTGAAGGCTTATTCCATAGCTGGGGGAGCTGTTGGGAGGTGGTGGAAACTTCAGGATGTAGGGCATAGTGGCAGGAAGTAGGTCACTAGGGAGTGTGCCCTGGAAGGTATATCTTGTACCCAATATCTCTCTCTGTCCCTCTCTCTCTCTGCCCCTTTTGTGGCTGCCATAAGCTGAGCAGCTTTCCTCTGCCATGATGTTTTGCCTTGCCTTAAGCCAAAAGCAATGGAGTTAGCCAACCCTGGAATGAAGACTCCAAACTGTGAGCCAAAATAAATATTTCCTCATTTAAGTTGACTTATGTCAGGTATTTTATCTCAGCAAT